>NC_073254.2:182182500-182482500 GCF_029289425.2 Pan paniscus
AAAAAAGTTTTAATTTTACCTGAAAAAGCAAGGTTGCTATTAGTCATTTTTCAATATTTAATGAAGGGCTGTGCATTTAAAGAAATGTCACTGCTCTCAGGATACAGTGCAGTCAGTGGTCATGTTGAAATAACACACAGTAAAAGGTGTCTCATAGAAATTTGACTATATGACGTTTTAAAAAGGCCATGGGGTTCATTCTTTCATGCTAAGAATTTAGAGAAATATTCACTAACAACAACAATGCAAGTATAATAGCAGACACATTTCAGGCAAGAAATCAAAACTGTTGAAAAAACTTCACCATCCCAGAGTATAATGTGATAGCATGACACATGTTTCTTGAGCTAGGGATAGGGGAAGTTTTGTGAATATACTTCTGAAAATGAAAACAGATAATGAAAAACCAAGCTTAATGGGCAAGAGTTTTGCAGGGTCTCCAAGCCTAAACTTTAATAGGTACCACTTAAACCGTTGATGGCAGAATCATCAATTAAGTTTTATAGCAGAGCTGAGTAAGAAATCAATCAATAAAATATTAGTAATCCATCTGCTCATCACAACAAATTCTGGCAGACAACATTATTACCTTAATGATATGATATTGGAAGGAAAAAAAATAAGGAAAATGGCTTAGCATCTCCCAAAGGCATGCAATATGGTTCCAAATCAATTCGAATTTATAGCTATCCTGAGTTCTCTATAATAACTTCATTCCACAAACACTAAATTTTGAACACCTTTTTTAAAAGCCAGAATCAATATACATCCAAAACAACCAGGTGCTCCATTTACATGTCATTCCAATATAGCAGAATGAAAAGCTTTCATATTCAACCCAAGTTTGAAAATTATAGCTGTGGATATATTGTCACTAGGGGAACATTTATAAGATACCATACACTTAAGCAAGATACTAAAATAAGAAATGAAGTTCAACTGAAAAAACTGCAAAGGGATAAGAGGCATAACTGGATTATCTAAGACCAAAAAATGGAATTCCTCCTGAGGGTATCCAGGAAAGCTGAGCTGCAAAGTTTACTATGAAAATTCCTGTAAACTCTCAGGAGACTATAGAAGTCAAGAAATTAGAGAAAGATGCATATATATGTGTATGAACATTTGGCACCAGATAGTGAGACACGGAGACGTGTGCTTGGAGGCAGAATGCCTGCTATTTGTCTCTTCAGCCCCATTTCCCACCATTCTCCACCTGCTTCCTGCCCCAGGTGCCCCAGGACGCTACCCTACATGGGCTACATGAGCTTCTTACTGATTTTGGTCAATTGGTAGCAGCTACAAAAGAAAATGGAGAAAGAGGTAATTATTCCTCAGGCCTCACTAAGTACTCAAGCCAAGGCTGAGAAGAGAACAGTGTAGCGAAATGCATCATGTTCAGTGTTGTTGTTACACAATCATTTACCACTAGATAGAAGCTGCAGCAGGAACCTAAACAAAGTCTGGTGGTTAATGAACCCGAGTAGAATCTGGAAAAGCTAAGGGTATCATACCTCAGTTATCGGTCTTCCTTGGATTTAAAACAAAATTCTGTATGGAACACTTCCCAATTTAAAATAAAAGGAAATAGACCATGAGAATAGAAAAATACACCCTGAGAACTTATTATATGAGAAAAAGACACCATGGCCCCAGTGAATTAGATCCTGGCATTAGAATAGGAATATTATTTATTTAGCCTTATAATATTTGAAGGGGATTTTAACAGGAAAGATAAAGGAATATGACTACAGTAGAGAAAAATTTAACAATCTTTGAGAACCAAAGGAATCTGGCTGGATACCCTTGTAAGAGTTATGTGGGTTCAGGAACAAAATAAACTATGTAAAAAGGATCATAAACAGGTGAGTTGTGGCCAGGCGCAGTGGCTCACGCCTGTAATCCCAGCACTTTGGGAGGCTGAGGCGGGCGGATCACGAGGTCAGGAGTTCAAGACCATCCTGGCCAACACAGTGAAACCCCGTCTTTACTAAAAATACAAAAATTAGCTGGGTGTGGTGGCATGAGCCTGTAATCCCAGCTACTTGGGAGGCTGAGGCAGGAGAACTGCTTGAACCCGGGAGGTGGAGGTTGCAGTGAGCTGAGATCACGCCACTGCACTCTAGCCTGGGTGACAGAGGAAGACTCTGTCTTGGAGAACAAAGGAAAGAAAGAGGTGAGATACTACATTGTCTAGATTCAACCTTGGAAGGCAAATGGAAATTTGGACATAAAAATTGGGAAAAAATGGAAATCAAAGCAATGAATTCCCAGAGCACTGTACAGAAATTATCAAATTGCGTAAGCTAATGAAACACCTACATGACAATTTCAGCAAAATGAAAAAACAAACCCACAAACCACAACCGTCAGAATCACTATTCTTCAATAACTTATGGCAAAAAAGGAGGTAAAAAGATGTCATTTTCCACAAAGAAGAAAAGCTGAAGCTCAAACACAGACTCGGAGGTTTTTTGTAACCTTTGCACACTGAATATAAAAATTGCCCTTCACAGGCACACAGGATGCATGCAGCGAAATAAAAGTCTTCTCGCGGCTGGGCATGGTGGCTCATGCCTGTAATCCCAGCACTTTGGGAAGCTGAGGCGGGTAGATCACTTGAAGTCAGGAGTTTGAGACCAGCATGGCCAACATAGCAAAACCCCATCTCTACTAAAAATACAAAAATTAGCTGGGCATGGTGGCGGGCACCTGTAATCCCAGCTACTCTGGAGGCTGAGGCATGATAATCATTTGAACCTCAGAGGTGGAGGTTGCAGTGAGCCAAGATCCCACCACTGCACTCCAGCCTAGGTGACAGAGCAAGACTCTGCGTCAAAAAAAAAAAAAAAAAGTCTCTGGTTCATAACTAGGTGTACTTGTAAAAGTTGTTTATAACTTCAACATCTGCATGCTAACTTCACCTACGCTTGGAGTTACTATTTAATGAAACAAACAACAATCTTTTAGAGGAAGCAATGGAACATTTTAGAAATGGGAAGAATGTCTCCTGTTTGCCTTTGCTGCAGATATCACTTCCTCTGGCTTGTGTTAGCACAGGGAGACCCCTCGCAGGATCAATCCATTTGCTTTGGGACAAATGTCTTATATATATATATTATATATGCATAATATATATTATATATATTTATTATATATATTTTATATATTTATTATATATAATATATATTATATATTATTTATTATATATTTTATATTTTTATTATATAATATATATTTTATATTTTTATTATATAATATATAAACAATATATATTTATAATATCTAAATAATATATATTTGTAATATATAATATATATTTATAATATATAATATATAATATATTTATAATATATAATCTATTTATAATAAATAATATATAATACATTTATAATATATAATATAATATATAATATATTTATAATATACAATATATAATATATAATATATTTATAATATATAATATATAATACATGATATATAATATATAACTATAATATATTTATAATATATAATATATAATACATAATATATTTATAATATACAATATATATTTATTATATATATATTTTATATATATATAAAACTTTCCAGACTGACTTTAAGATTGGTTTGATATTTTTATTTTCTATTTTACTTTGTTTTCCAGTGCTATGAATAATTGACAGATGACTAAAATAACCATCTTTATTGTTACAGCAAAAAACTTGATAGCGGTGTTTGTTCCATAGTGCATATTTAAAAGGCTGTATTTCAGAGGGTCACTCTGGGCTAATGACCTTTCTTCAGATTAAATATATATTTTTAAATTTTACAACGTTCTGGGTATTCTAACCATAAGAAATAACTAAAAGTGCATAAACCTTTACAAAATAGCAACTATCAAATTATTTTACTTCTACATATAAAATTAGTTTTATTGACTAGGAAAATTGTACTATAAATGCTGTAAGAACTTTACTCTGGAGAAGTAATTGATGGATAGCAGAGATTTAGGTAGATATATATTTAGATAGCTAGCTAGCTAGAGGACAGATATAGACAGACTATACTACACTACACTGTGCTATGTCATATTTTAATAATGACATGCAAAATGCTTTCCATGCATTGTTAAATACAGGGTCTTCAACAACTCTACTATTTGGATACTTTCCTTTGACCACGTCATCCTGCGGAGATGAGAAATCGTTTAACCATGATGTCAGCCTTAGTCTGATGCCAAAGCCCGTATTTGATTTCTTTGGGAATTTTAAATTCTAAAATAACTTCAGATGTATAGAACAGTTGCAAAAATTGTACAAAGAACTCTTATATATTCTTCATCCAGCCTCCTCAAATACTGGTATTTTTTCCACATTTAGTTTATCTTCTTCTCTCAATCTTTCTCTATGTACATTATATAGAGAAAGTAAATTAAAAAAGAAAGTAAACTAAAACAAGTAAATGCAAAGTAAATATATGCATATATACATATTTAACTATATATAATGTACATTATTATATATCTTTATGTATGTAATTACTTTTTCTAAACCATTTGAAAGTAACTTTCAGATAGGATGTCCCTTTATCCCTAAACACTTCACTTGGGATTTCCTGAGAATAAAAACATTCATTTACATAAATTTTTACACAATACTTTTCTCAAAATCAGAAAATACTGATAGAATGCTGTTACCTTATTGAGCAAATCTGATTCTTACTTGTAAATTGAACCAATTATATCAGTAACACCCAAGCCCCCCAAATTGAACCGAGGACCACCCGCTGCATTGAGTTTTCATGTACTTTCAGTCCCCTCTGATCTGGAACAGTTCCTCAATCTCTCACAGCCTTGACATTTTCTGTTGAGTGTAGGCCAGTTTTTGTGTAGAATGTTCCTCAATCTGGGTTTGTCTGATGTTTATATTAGGAGACACATGCTATCGTTTGTCCCAATATTTCAGCTTTGATCATTTGGTTCAGGTGGTTCCTGCCAGGTTTCTCCACTGTTAAGGTTCCTGATTTTTATTTTTATGTTGAATAAGTGTTTTCTGGGGGGACAAGGCTATGCAAATATTCTGCTGTTAATCAAACCTTTACTTACCAGTTTTAGTATCCATTGATAATCCCTGCTTGAATCAATTATTAGTATGATGGTTGCCAAACTGCAGTTTTTCTAAATGAATCAATCCTTCTACATGTGGAATTTTACAGAGAGGAAGAGACTTCTAACATTTATTTATTTATGTATTTATTTGGTTATATCATACAGACCCATGGATTCCTATTTTTTACTCAGTTAACATCTATTGGTCATAATATCATTATTTATTTTGATACTCAATTCCCCTAGAGTAGCCAATGGGAGCCCTCTGAAGCTAAATCCCTTGTCTTTTGGATACGTCCTCACTGTTACATGCGTCCTTCTTTCTTTTCTGGTGTAAGAAAAATGTTGCAGCCTCCTATTATACTTTTCCGGCTCCAACCCCAGAATCAGCCATTTCTATGAGGAGCCCTAGTATTTTTAGTGGAGAAAATGTTCAGAA
Organism: Pan paniscus; assembly: GCF_029289425.2. NCBI lineage: Eukaryota > Metazoa > Chordata > Mammalia > Primates > Hominidae > Pan > Pan paniscus. Next base: position 182,188,029 of record NC_073254.2, read on the forward strand.
ACTGAGTGCCAGGTGTATTCATTCCTAGTGGGATGTCATTGCTTCCAGATATTCTCAAAGACGAAGCTAGGAAATGTGTGTGTTATACACAAAAATATCTTTATGACAACCCCAAGTGCATAGTGATAACTGTGATTCCAATCAAGCATCACAGTGTTTATTCGAGACTCTTCTTTTTCAATATCTGTAGCTTCCTTTTGTGACACTGATAAATCTGACTCTGGTTATCTCAATATTTGTTGTTTATCAAATTTAGAATACACAGGAGTTATAGAAATGACAACTCAGAACAAAAACAAAACTACTTATTAAATTCATTTTTATATTGAGTTCTGACTTTATGCTAAAGGTATGTAGTAAATAATTCAGTGGGTAAAGTTATTTGGAAATTTCCTTTTCCCTTTCACTGTGCCATATTATCTATTTGAAATACTATTAAGTTCATTTGTTTGCATTTATAATTGGTTTTAGTTTGTTTTATTCTGTGTCCTTGCTGATTTTTTTTAACATAATACATTAACAAGGTTCCAAAGGTCAAAGCTATACAAAAAGATTCAGAGAAGGGTCACTGTCCTAACCTGGGCCCTGGCTGGGCACTGCTACCCCCTCGTACCTCCCATTCAGTTCCTACTCACCCCCCATCGGGAAATTTATCTCACTTGTTCCTGGTTTATTCTTCCCATTTCTTTGATAAAAATCAGCAGACATGCATACTTTCAGTGTGGGTCCTGGTTAAAAACCCATGTGTGATATTTCAGGCGGAGCATGGGCAGTTGAGCAAAGCTGCCCTCCCACATGGGATTCAGAGCACAGCCAGAGCCCTGCACAGTCAAGGTTTCGGAGCCCCCGGCCAGTCAGGCTTTTTTACATACTCACACTGCTTCATACCTAGGTCTGTAGCTGAGGCCTTGGGCAAGGCCCTCTTCAGGCACCTCTGCAGAGGCCTCCTTCCAGGAGGAGGGGAAACCTTGAAGACATGCTTCCTCACTGTGACTCAGTCCACTTTGAGCTCTCTTCACCTGGCCACAGGGTCCATAAAAATGCTGGAGCCTTTTGTTGGGTCACCCATGTCCGCACGGATCCACCTGACCCTTGACCAGTGCACCATTCCATGGAGGAAACAGGAACGGAAGCGAGCTGGTGCTTCCTCCCTATACCACTCCCTATACACTGCAGTGAGTGATGAAAGGTTTAACTCATTAAGGGCTTGTTGCTTTAAATGGCTACTCTGACACCTGGCACTCTCTCCCAGCTGAGGGGAGCTCCTTACTCCACTCCACTCAGTCCCCTTCACTCCTGCAAATAAGGTAACACAATACAGATCACCTTTCGTATGTTTTTTTTCACTCAGCAAGGTAGTCCTTAAATTACTCCACCTCAGTGTGTAGAGGTCTTTCTCATGCCTTTTTCCCAGCTGCATAGTACTCTATTGAATGGTTGTACTCTCCCGGTTTAGGCAACCCCTAGGTTGTTTCTGGTATTTTTCAATAACAATTACTTTTTGTATAATATCGTATTGTTGAAAGACAACATGTTCACGTTGTAGAAAACATGAAATTTAAAACATATTATCTTGAGTAAACTTGCAGCATGATTTTAAGAACAGCAACTTTTGCGATTGATCCTTTTGAAAACTGGAAGCCAACTGTTCAAATTTATTGTCAAGTGTTTCCTCTAGTGAAGTGGTGGGGAAGGTTTCTTTGACTGTGAGTTCTGAAATGTTAGGCTAACAAATCACTAAACTGTGGCAGTGGAGAAAAGGAACTCACACAAGTACACCGCTGAGCTTCATTCTTCTGGGAGAAAAAAGACTTCTTTGAGATTATATGATTGGTTTCTTTTCCCTCAATTGCAGTAACAAGTATATGGGCTAAGGATGATGATCAGAAACTAGAGAAAAAAAGAGCTATGTATCAAAGGTAATTGCAAAGGGAAAAGTAGTATGGCAATCCCAGCTTTCAGTCAGAAGCGCAGAACCAACTCAATTCAGGGCTGTAATATTCTCCCCTTCAAGGTCCAGTTTCAGCCACAGCCTAATTTTCAACAGGGATGGCATTTGCAAGCTGGAGATTGTCAGCTACGCTCTTGCTGCTGAATCCTGTTTTCAATGCTTCCCTCCTCCCTTCCTTTCTCCCCTGTCACCTTCCACTGCTCACCCTTCTACTCTCTGAAATTGAAGCAAATTGCAATGTACTCTATAGCATTCCAGCTAGAAGAATGAAAGAGTTATTCAGATATAAAGAACATAATAGAGGAAAGTCCTTCGGTGAGAAAATGGTAAGCCGAGAACTTTCAAATTTCAAGACTGAAAGTATGAATGCTTATATGTTACAATCAATATATAAGGCTGAGGTCAGAAATCAAATGTAAATGACATATTCATGGAAAGTATCTACTTGCAGGGTAGGATATTCTTAGAGATGGAAATCAATTTGTTGTAAATTGACTGAAGTTCATTTACACGAAACAGAACCTTTGTACAATAGAGCATAAACTGACAAGATAAGTATTCATTCTGAGACTCTAAAATGGAAAAGAACAGTTCAAAACTGCCAAGATGAAGGTCTCCATCTGGCATTTCAAATTTGCTGATATTTTATGAAAGTCAGTTTTATGTTATAGGGCAATTTTCTGCCAAAGAAATCAAAGGTGGGACTAATTCTTGTTTAAAATAATGAAAAAAAAAAACTGAATCCATAGCAAAGGCGACACATCTGTTGTTGTTCCAATTTATTTTCTGTAAGCCACATTAATTATACATATGAATCACATACATGAATTTAATTCAAATTAATAATAGACTCTTGAAAATACAGGCCGATCAGAAAATTACTGAGCATTTTTTCCATCACTCACTTTCCATACACAAAACGTAACTTGCCTTGGAACCCCTGCAGACTGCCCCTTGGACAAAATATCCTCTTTGAAAGGGGATAAAATGCTCCTCCTGTCTTTCTTCTTGTCTTGATAGGTGGAAAGTGCACAGGACTCCTGAGGTCCTCTGACTGTCCCTTGCCAACTTTCATCTCCCATCACGAGGAGGGAGAAGGTTCTTATGATGGACAACATTTGATTCCTTAGTTGGGCCATGTCTATTGCTAGCAGGGCCAACTAGAAGTAGGGTATTAGATCCATGCAAGTATTGCTAGCAGGGCCAACTAGAAGTAGGGTATTAGATCCATGCAAGTATTGCTAGCAGGGCCAACTAGAAGTAGGGTATTAGATCCATGCAAGTTACCCTGGAACACTCTCCTCGTGGCCGACCCATCCCCACTGGTCACTCAACAGTAACAACCCTGAGATCACAATTTATATATGGTGAGAGCCTGAAGGTTGTCTTCGGTCTCAAGCCCAAGCATGCCATGGAGTCCTACCTCGCCTGTACCAGGGAGATGTCATGGAGCTTTAGGCACAGGATCCTGGCAATAAAGCGGCCCTCACTGCTCATCTCACAGTAGTCCCTTCTGCATCTGATGCTTTCAGGATCATGCAGTAACAAGAGGGGATGGGCAGGATGGATGCCTACCCAACACGCCAACTCCACCTTCCAAAACCTCACACACGCGGCTCTGAAATTCACACACTTCCGCTCAGTCAACTGTGTGTGTCCAACTCAAACATCCGCCTCTCTCCCGGGCCTGCTCAAATGGCCCCTTATTAACAAAGAGTTTGTCTTAAATATCTAAGATCATAGCATGTGGATGAACTTTTTGTGTTTTACATTTTGTGAAGCTCATTTCATTATTTTGTGTGGCTTCATGAAAATGTTGTAAATAGCTATTTTTCGAACTTCCATAGGGAGATATATCTTATGGAGTCAGCTCCCTAGGGTGGTTAAGAGTCTGTACTTGGGAATCCATCAGAACTGGTTTGAAATTCAGGTCTGGGAATCACTAGTTATGTAGCATTAAATGTTTGCTAATCTAGGCCTAGTTTACATGCATGTACATGTTACAATGAGGAAAGTGACCCTTACCACATAGAAACTATGAGGGTTAAATGGGATCCAATATGTGTATAGAAGGCATGTGGCATGGTGCCTGACAATATTAAGTGCCCCATAAATCATATCCATTATGTTCATGTCATATTGTAGAAAAATCTAATTCTGACTAAATGATAGAAAATCACCACATTCAATGCAACACTGAAAATTTTAACCATTGTAACTATAACTAAATATTTCAAGAATGTTTGAAAAACCATGGTTTGTTTTAACATTTCATGTGATCATTCTTCACGACAAATATAGTTTTTCTCATCAGAGGCTCAACAGTATGGGCTTTTGTATCTAATTAATTCAGATATTTTCTCCATTACAGTAAAAGATCCCCTTGGGAAAATCACATCCATCATCTTCTGAAACGTTGCCTGTCACAGCAAGGGACTATATATAGGCTTCAAAATTTCATAGTTAACCTTTTCTGTCACTTAGCGTTTCTATTTCTTTTTTGATTTCTATAAGACAAGCTGCATTCATCTTAAAATAAACCAATACCAAGCATGAAAAAAGAAACCCCGAGAGAGAGCCTCTGTTGTTCCTATGTGTGTTGCTGAGGTAGCTGGCTGTCTATGCAATGAGCACCATGACCCTGTGGGAAAGATCTGGAACAGAGATGAAGAACACAGGCCATAATAACTTTTATTTTTATTTTTATTTTTTTTGAGACGGAGTCTTGCTCTGTCACCCAGGCTGGAGTGCAGTGATGTGATCTCCGCTCACTGCAAGCTCCACCTCCTGGGTTCACGCCATTCTCCTGCCTCAGCCTCCCAAGTAGCTGAGACTATAGGTGCCCACTGCCATGCCCGGCTAATTTTTTGTGTTTTTAGTAGAGATGGGGTTTCATCGTGTTAGCCAGGATGGTCTCAATCTCCTGACTTCGTGATCCACCTGCCTTGGCCTCCCAAAGTGCTGGGATTACAGGCATGAGCCACCAAGCCTGGCCCATAATAACTTTTAGACAGACGAAGTCAAAGTCTTGAGGCTCAATAGCTGGTTTAAAACAAATGCACATGTGCTCATATCCCATTCTTGGGAGATGTGGTTAAAGTAAGAAAAACTAATGATGAGAGGGGCCATTTTTGAATTACTTGGGAGTCTAAATTATCAAATATTTTGCAAGAAAAGCATGTTTTTATTATTTTCAGTCTTTTATGGTAATACAAATTAAGCTCTCATAATCTTGACAGATGTGTTTTAGGGCCTGCTTTAAAAAAGCAACAGGAATGATTTACAATTAGTATAGAAAATTGTAATGTGCAAACTGATCATTTCAAAGTGATTTCTCAGTGTGCTCAACTTTTTATAATAATCTCTAATTGTATTTATATACTTAGGATGCTTTTTTGTCCTCCCAAGAGCCAAAACCTATCTTGAGTATAGCTCTCTACCATTACATAAATCCTACATGAGTGGGCTCTGCAATAATGAGATTACTATGTAATGACTTTCTATTATCTGAAACTCTAAGTTAAATATAAAATCTAGAGAACTACACTTAGCAAGTCACCTGTTTTTATATTATTATTTCCCCATAATTTAGCCTTGGTGCACTAGCTGAATATCACATCATTCTTTGACTATTATATCACTACATTAAAATATCACAAATTCTTCTTATGTAAAGCATCACATGCTTCCTTCTAGAACTTTGGTGATCAACCATACTTAGATGGTTTACTGACTCATACAACATTTCAGGAAGAGCTACCAAGGTATTTTCTTTCTACTATCAGAATGAAACACTAGGGCTAAAATTCTATAACCAAATTTACATTTTTATGGAGAAAAACATGAGGTACACAGAGACCAACAAGGTTATTCATAACTTAAGCATTAAGTGCCAATTCTCTCCCTAACTATCTTCCTCATTCACCTTTCCATTGGGCCCTGCATGCCTGTGTGTTGAATAAGTAAATAATAAGTGCTATAGCTGTTAGAGTGTCATTAGAATCTCCAGAACCATGTAAGACATGGGCTAAGGAGCTGAAAGAATACTTTGAGGGGCACTGAAGTGTTTCCAACTCTGGCATGCCTCGGTGCACCCTCAAGCTCAGAGATGGATTGAAAGGCACTGTTCAAAACAAGTCTCCCAGCAGCCTGCTATCTACAGATCATTGAAATGATATACTGCAATTACTTCCCCTGGAACGCTTATGGCTTATTGTGCTGATGTGTAATTAATCTGCTGAGCAGTGACAGGACCCAGCTGAAGAGTGCTTCTGGAGCTTTTAAGAACTGGCATGCCAAAGAACACTTGAGGAGTCCTTGGTCCACGCTTTGTTAGCACAACAGACTACAACGAGCCTTTAATCTGTGATTGCACATATGCTAGATAACTTTACGTATTAAAAATCATGGCTGGGTATGGTGGTCACGCCTGTAATCCCAGCACTTTGGGAGGCCAAGGTGGGTGGATTACCTGAGGTCAGGAGTTCGATACCAGCCTGGCCAACATGGTGAAACCCTGTCTCTACTAAAAATACAAAAATTAGCCTGGTGTGGTGGCGGGCGCCTGTAATCCCAGCTACTCAGGAGGCTGGGGCAGGAGAATTGCTTGAACCTGGAAGGCAGAGATTTCAGTGAGCCAAGATTGTGACATTGCACTCCAGCCTCGGCGACAAGAGCAAAACTCCGTCTCAAAGGAAAAAAAAAACTATCACAAAGTGGTTTTCCTCAGCCTTGGTCTAATGTCAGCAGCACCTGTAAGTGCATGTGCATTTGTAACCTGTGCTCAAAGTTGAGAGGATGGAGGGACAGCAGACTCTTCCTGCAGAGAACAACTGTGTTTTTGTGGCTTGGTCAGGCTTAGAGAGCTCATTAGGCTCCAGCCCTGCAAATCTGTGACTGCAGTGCACTTCTGACTTGCAGTAAACATGGATAGAATATAGGGACAGCTTGGATGGAACTGGAATCGTCAGTGACAGAATGCTAAGTGACCAATGAATCGAAAATTTAAAAAAAAAACAGATAAAAACAAAGAAACATACAAATGATGTCTGAAAAGAGCAAAATCCTATTTAAAGATATGAATGTTTTTCTAGATATTCTTTTGTACATGATACTGAAAATATTTTCATTCGAATATCAAAAAGTGGTTGATGAAGTTGGATGTAGCTGATAGGCTAAATATACATATCTTGGTTCTTTCACAATTTCAAAGCAGTTGATAAGGGACAGATATATATGTAGGTAAACAAAAAAGTTCAAGCTTATCAGCGTCTACTTACTCGAGAAAAGCATTTCAAAAAACATCTTAAATTTTGAAATTGGGGAGTTAACAGTTAATATGTAGTGGAATTCAGAAATTGATTTTTTTCTCACATATAGGACTAATAAAGATTCTCCCCATATTTCTACATTTTAAAATTTAGGAATGCCATGACTAACAAGAATAGCTCTCTTTGAATTTTCTGTTAAAATATGTAATGGGCCCGGCGCGGTGGCTCATGCCTGTAATCCCAGCACTTTGGGAAGCCAAGGTGGGCAGACTGTGAGGTCAGGACTTCGAGATCAGCCTGGCCAACATGGTGAAACCTCATCTCTACAAAAAATACAAAAATTAGCCGGGCATGGCGGTGCGCACCTGTAATCCCAGCTACTCAGGAGGCTGAGGCAGGAGAATTGCTTGAATCTGGGAGGTGGAAGTTGCAGTGAGTTGAGATCATACCACTGCACTCCAGCCTGGGTGACAGAACGAGACTCTGTCTCAAAAAAAAATATATATATATATATATATTATATATACGTGTATATATATGTATATATAATATAGTATATATAATATATATACTATATTATATATACATATATAACATACATACACATCAAATATATATAATGTACTTAATTGATAACAGATAATTAAACTATCATATAAAACCACACTTAAACAAATGATTAAAAATCTGATGCTTTTTAACAAAGGCTTTCAAATAATTGGTCAGTACAAATTCAAGGTCATCCAATCCCTTTATGCTTTATGAACACTAGAATCTTTTCCTCTCATACTTTTTGATGTCCCGGCATTACAGGGAATATATATATATATATATTTTTTTTACCTTAAGCTCTTTTTTAAAATTATCTTTTAATTTCATTTCCATGAACATTTTGAAGTCCCTTCCTTCATGACTAAAATATCCCCACACGCTCAGATAAGAAACATATTTCTCATCCGAAGTTTCTAGGATATTACTGTGCATACAAATCACCTGATGATCCTGCTAATATGCAGATTTTCATTCCCTACTTCTGGGATGGGTTGAGATCCTGCATTTCTTCTTTTTAAATTTTAAATCCAGGTGGTACATGTGCAGTTTTGTACATGGGTATATCGTGTGATGTTGGGGTTTGGGCTACCATTGAATCCATCACCCAAATAGTGAACATAGTGCCCAATAGGTAGTTTTTCAACCCTTGCCCCCTTCTTTCCCTCCCTACTTTAGAATTCCCCAGTGTCTATTGTACCCGTTTTTATGTCCATGTGTACCCATCGTTTAGTTCCCACTTATAAGTGAGAACATGCAATTATTTGATTTTTTGTTTCTGCATTAATTCCCCTAGGATTATGGCCTGTAACTGCATCCATGTCGCTGCAAAGGACAGGATTTTGATCTTTTTTTTGGCTGCATAGTATTCTATGGTGTATATGTACCACATTTTCTTTATCCAATCTACCATTGATGGGTATTTAAGTTGATTTCATTACTTTGCTATTGTGAATAATGTTGCAATAAACTATGAGTTTTTGATAGAATGATTTCTTTTCCTTTGGGTAGTTACCTAGCAGTGGGATTGCAGGGTTGAATGGAGTTCTATTTTTAGTTCTCTGAGAAATCTCCATAATGTTTTCCATAGAGGTTGTGCTAATTTACATGCCCACCAACAGTGTATAAGCACTCCCTTTTCTCTACATCTGCGCCAATATATGTTATTTTTTGACAATAGCCATTCTGACTGGTATGAGCTGGTATCTCATGTGGTTTTCATTTGCATTTCTCTGATGATTAGATGTTGAACATTTTTAAATATGTTTGTTGGCTGCCTATATGTCTTCTTTTGAGAAGTGTCTGTTCATGTCCTTTGTCACCTTTTAACAGGTCTTTATTGTTGTTGTTGTTAAGTTTCTTATAGATTCTAGATATTAGTCTTTTATCCAATGCATACTTTGCAAATATTTTCTCTCATTCTGTAAGTTGTCAGTTTACTCTGTTGATTGTTTCTTTTGCTGTGCAGAAGCTCTTTAGCTTGTCAATTTTTGTTTTTGTTGCATTTGCTTTTGAGGATTTAGTAATAAATTACTTACATAGGTCAGTGTCCAGATGAGTTTTTCCTAGGTTTTCTTCTAGGATTTTAATAAATCAGTGCCTTACACATAAGTCTTCAATCCATCTTGAGTTAATTTTTGCATACGGTGAGAGGAAGCGTTCCAATTTCACTTATCTGCATATGCCTAGCCAGTTTCCCAGCACCAATTATTCAATAGGGTGTATTTTCCCCATTGTTGATTTTTATCAACTTACCAAAGGTCAGTTGCTTGTAGGTATGAGGCTTTATTTCTGGGTTCTCTACTCTGCCCCATTGATATATGTGTCTATTTTTGTACCAGTATTGAAATGGGAAAGGTTCCCTTGTCCCCCTAGCAGGGCATGCGGTGGGGGTGTGGCTGCCTTCTTCAGAGCCCTGCTGCTCCAACCTCTAGGTGAACATACAGACGGGCAGGCTGTGGGGCTCCCACCCCACAGCAGTGTCTCGGGGTGAATGTTTACAGCTCCTAAAGCCCCAGTGGGCGTGTGTTACAGGGTGTTCTCTTAGTTTGCCTACGGGCACCTTGTGTTAACCAACTCAATTAGAGCGTCTACCTTGTTACAAGGACAGAGGGCTTTCTGTATCCCCAGTTTCTTGCCTTGGTGTACCAGAAGAATCAGATCACACGTTGGCTTGGCGAATGGGTGCAAAGTTTTACTGAGTGGAAGTATCTCTCAGCTGATGGGGGAGCAAGAAGGAAGACGGTTTTTCCCTGGAGTCGGGCTGCTTCGGGGCCAGGGCTCTCCTCCGACCGCCCCAGCCAAACTCCACGTGGTTCTGCTGGTCGCCTGCCGGTGTTAGTCGGTGTGCTCTTCTCCTAGCCTGCTCCTCTCCTCGCCCTCTCCACGACTAGCGGCTTGCATCTTCTTCCGCCGATGTGCTCCTCTCCATGTCTGGCCGTCTGTGTGTCTGCCTGCTAGGGTCTCGGGTTTTTACAGACCCAGGATGGGGGTGTGGCGGGCCAGGGTGGTCTTAGAAAATGCAACATTTGGGCCCGAAAGCAGGACTGCCTGTCTTCACCTAGGTCCGTGGGGGTGGAGCCCTAGCCAGGGACCACACCCTCCTTTACCCAGCACTTCCCTTCCCTCCCTATCATTTAGAAGGACCATACTCTTCCCTTTCCAGTACTCCTGTATTAGCATCATGCTATTTTGGTTACTATAACCTTGTAGTATAGTTTGAAATCATGTAATGTAATGCCTCTGGCTTTGTTCTTTTTGCTTAGGATTTCTTTGGCTATTTGCACTCTTTTTTGGTTCCATATCAATTTTAGAATTGTTTTTTCTAGTTCTGTGAAAAATGGCATTGGTATATTGATAGGAATGACATTGAATCTGTAGATTGTTTTGGGCAGGCAGTATGGTCATTTTAATGATATTGATTCTTCCATCCCTGAGCATGGGATGTTTTCCAGTTTGTTTGTGTCAGGTACGACTCCCTCCCTTCCTCCCTCCTTCCCCACCTTCCTTTTTTTTTTGACAGAGTTTCACTCTGTTGCCCAAGCTAGAGTGCAATAGCACAACCTTGGTTCACTGCAACCTCTGCCTCCCAGGTTCAAGCAGTTCTCCTGCTTCAGCCCCCAAGTAGCTGGGGGTAATTGCATGTGCCAACACGCCCAGCTAATTTTTGTATTTTTAGTAGAGACAGGGTTTTGCTATGTTGCTCAGGCTGGTCTCAAACTCCTGACTTCAGGTGATCCACCTGCCTCGGCCTCTCAAAGTGCTGGGATTATAGGCGTGAGCCACAGCGCCCAGCCCACTTATTTCTATTTTAAATTTTTACATTTACCACTTTTTTGTTAAAAATTAAAACAGAGTTTTGTAGCTCTCCTTAAAGAGATCTTTCATCTCCTTGATTAAATGTATCCCCAGGAATATTACTTTTTGTGTGTAAGGCTCTTGTAAAGCGAATTGTTGTCACTATAGTGAACAATTTTTAGACTCAGGAACTTCTAAAACCACATAGATGCTTCAGTTCTAAACTCTAGTGACCTTGGTGCGGTCCCAAACAAAGATCTAACTTTTACACCTAAGAATGAATTTTGAGTTCATCGAAGACCTGAAATTAGACTAAACTGTAAGCATCTCAAAAATAAGTCCAGTGTTTCATTCCTTTGTTGTTTATAGTCAGCACATGCACCAAATAAGTCTTTTTTTATATTATGAAACATTTATTACATATTTTTATATATGTATATAACTTCTATACGTTTCTATACTGTGTTCATGTCCAGATTGTATTTTTTTTTTTTTTTTTTTTGAGACGGAGTCTCGCTCTGTCGCCCAGCCTGGAGTGCAGTGGCGCAATCTCGGCTCACTGCAAGCTCCACCTCCCGGGTCCCCGCCATTCTCCTGCCTCAGCCTCCCGAGTAGCTGGGACTACAGGCGCCTGCCACCACGCCCGGCTAATTTTTTGTATTTTTAGTAGAGACGGGGTTTCACCGTGGTCTCGATCTTCTGACCTCGTGATCCGACCGCCTTGGCCTCCGAAAGTGCTGGGATTACAGGCGTGAGCCACCGCGCCCAGTCTGTATTTTTAAATTATGTATTATTTATAAATAATTTCAGAAGATTAGTATACTCTCATTTGACCATCAAATCTGCAAAGGTACTTTTGTTTTCTTCCTTCCTGTGCAGTACAGAAAGTGAGCCTTTTCTAATCCGTGTCATGTCTCTCCCTATATACTGTCCAATTCATTCCATCTTTTTAGTGACTTCCTTCTATTGACTACCCTTTCTTGCAGTGTCAACTTTTTAAGGAAACCTTGTCAGTGAATCCTGTGATCTCCCAGTGGCCATATCCATGGTGCTTTTTTTTTTTTTTTTTTTGAGACGGAGTCACTCTGTTGCCCAGGCTGGAGTACAGTGCCACGATCTCAGCTCACTGCAACCTGCGCCTCCCAGGTTCAAGCGATTCTTCTGCCTCAGCCTCCTGAGTAGCTGGGACCACAGGCATGTCCACAACTGGCTAATTTTTTTTCATATTTTTAGTAGAGACGGGGTTTCACCATGTTGGCCAGGCTGGTGTTGAACTCCTGACCTCAAGTGATCCACCCGCCTCAGCCTCCCAAAGTGCTGAGATTATAGCCATGAGCCACTGCCCCCGGGCCATGGTGTGTTTAATGTGCCTTTTAAATACAGGAGCAATCAAGGCTTGGTAGATAGGGAGATGAGGGCCAAACATGCAGTTGCAAACCACTATTGCAGTCAAGGAAAGGTTAACAATCCTTTCTTAGCGGAACACACATGGGCTCACAGGTCCTGTCAAATGAAATTACTTGTCAGCATAGCTACATGCAGAATAGTTCAACAGCCTGGAAGCCAGAAATCTGAGCTTCTTCATTTCTTAGTTCTTTCAGTGAATTGCTTTGAAATATATTGACATCTGTGTAACTTTGTGGACTGTCACTTCTGCAACTCCGTGAAGACAGAGAACTCTTACATGTATTCACATATTCATAGACACATGACAAACAGAAGGCAACCTGGCTTTCCCTAAAATGCGGAGGCACATGTGTGATGACTTCTGCTAACACTGCAATTGTGTACTCATAATCTCTTATTGTAAATAGAGGCAGATGAAGCCACTCCAGCTCTATGTCAACTCTCCTGGAAAGAACCAGAATGTAGGTCCTGTAACCTATTGATTTTTCATTGGCTTCATGAACACGTATGTCCTGCAATCTTGTGGACCTGTAAGCTCTTCATGCATTAAGACACATTCACCTTCAGCCATCTCAACTTTCCTAAAAGAGATGCTTTTGCTGTAAATATTCTAAAGCTATTTCAGTCAAGATGTTCTGAAGCTATATTACTTAGAAAAATGCTTTTAGTAGGGAAAGTGGAGCTCCCTAAAGGCATCTTAATATGTACTTATCTGCTTTGCTTTTTTTTTTTCCCCCACAAATGGCATTCATCAAAATAAGTTAAATAGTAATGGCTTGAAACATAATTGTGCTGTTGTACGTTCTCCAACTGTGTACATTCAACAAACCTTGGAAAATTTCAGATCACATGAAGAGCAAATTATTGGTATGTTGTTGGCAATCAGGATTAAGTTGCCAGAGTCATGTTGCTTAATAGCTTGCTTTTCATAAAATAATGATGGTGACAAGTTAATATTTATTGAGTCTACCGTATGTGTAATGGACTGTACTTCAGGCATTTTCTCATTTAATCATGATAACAAACCTATAAACTAGAAACCACTTTGAATTCCTAGTTAATAGATAATGAAACTAAAAAAAAGAGATAAACAATTTTGCCTGTGGTCACGTGGTATGCTGCGGTCTAGAGCTGGGATCCAAATCCGGGCTTCTAACTTCAGACCCCTCACTTATAACCTCTCTACAAATTCTGCTCTCCCCAAAACCCATGTCAATCGTTAGTGTTTCAAGACTCTAAGCATTATTCTTTCTATATCAAGAAATTGACTGTATTTTTAGTCTCCATACTTCATAGGAATTCATCTTATGATTCCTATGTTTTTGGATATCCTCATCTGTATGTTTAACCATGATATTAATCTTGACATGTTTCAATGTTATAATCACAGAACACCCTAAGTTGATGTTTTGCACCATCCCCATAAAGTAACCATGTTTATGGTCCCTCTGGGCATCTATCCTGTCAGAGAATTGCTCTCATTTCCACTTATTTTCAGTTCCTGCGAGTGCAACAAACCTCTGCATATTCTTGTGTAGAAAAACCAGTCCTCAGGCAGAAGTAGAATAAGTAAGGAATACCTTTATCCTGTTAGAAAACTAAAGAAATATCAGCAATTTCTTCAAGAGCAAGCTCATGTCACTTCATCTGTTAATCCTTCCTGACTATGCCAGGTAAACTTCACCACCCCCAAGTTTGTGTTTCCAGATATGCCATATAACACTGTATGTGATTATACTCTGCAATGTTTTAATATATCTGCCTTTCTCATAAGACAATAAATACTTGCTGGGGGGTGGGAAGGGGCATGCTTATTTCTATATTCACAGATTTTAGCACAGTTGCTGAGGTTGCCTCTGTGCTTAATACATGGTTGTGGAAAGTAGGGGGAAAGTGGAGAGGAGGAAGAAGGGGCAGAAAAGGGGAGAGGGAGGGAAGAAGGAAGGTGGGGAAGGAGGAATAGATTAATTACATTAACTTGGAGTGTGGTTTATATACATACTAGATGTTTTGATTTTTCTATAATTTCCCATATTGCCAGGATAAAAAAAAAATCACATAAGAAATATACTCCGAATACTGCCTCTGACCCAGATTCCAAAGAACAGAAAGAAAGATGGTCTTAAACACTGAAAACTATCATGTCATTAGGCTTTCCAGGAGAATTCTGTACAGCTTCAACTGTGCTCTTTTAGAAAAGCCAGGTGTTACAAAAACTTGGTTGTTTATTGACGTATTTTATCTAAAACATGGTTTTAAAGTGTGTGCGTGTTTTTAACCTGATAGGTAGAAGCTAGAACCGCTGCCATTTAAACATTGCCATCAGTTTTCTATCTTCTATAATGTGGAGGCTTAAATTCCCCTTTGGAACAAGTATGTCAATGTTTTCAGTGAACTATCTAAGTGGACATTTTAGTTAAGACAAAGTGAAAGCAAAGTCTGTGCTCTGAAACGGAGAGGTTTGGGGCGAGGCAGGGGAAGACAAGCTGCAGGTGCATCTTTGCTGGTTCTATCTCCATTGATGACGGAGCCCTGGGCGGCTGCTGTGTGCTCCTGTGGAGGTGTACGTGGAAACTTCCGGGCACGGAAATCTTTCTTTAGGAAATAAGGAGTAGGCAAGAGGTGGAAGAAGCTGCTTCCTTTGAGAGACTCTGAGGAGCTACGGGCACAAGCATTATTGCTTTAGGGAGCTGGCTACAAAACGGAGCAGTGAATGGAGGGAAGGACGCCGTCCAAAGCCACACAGAGCCCAGCATGTCTGGGCACCCACAGGCATTGGCTTGGGAATATTGGGAGCTACTAACCTGGAAGTGGATATTGGTGTTTTCACATGGGGGACCCCTAGCAAAGCCAAGAGGGTGGCGTTTGACTGGCTTCAGGGTGACAGCAAACAGTGGACATCGCCCAGGAGGAGAGCTCAGGAATGAAACATGGCACAGGCCATGTGGAAACCAAAGAGAAGAGGGTGCTGTGAACGCACATTTCCTGAGCTCTTTGGAGAGTCCCATAAATTATTACTGTGGTGATGTTTAGAATGATAGGATGGAATGTACCAGAAATTCAGGTGGAACAAACATATGTCATTGGAAGTTTAGCATCAACCATTAAAGTGACTGTATTTGTGCCCAAATACAATCAGAACTCCTGTGGCAGGCCAGTTATTTGCCCTGCCCTTACTAGTAGCTCCCAGTTCTCCCTGCACTTCAGAATCACCCAGGGAGCTCTGCAGAAACAAACCCACCCACCTCCACCCCCACACATGATACAGAGAAATGCAGTCACTGGGTCTGACATTTCTATTTTTTAAAAAAGAAAACTTTCCAGGTAATTCTGTCTTACAGATACTTTTATTAAAAATTGGGTTAAAGTTTGCAGAAATCAATTGGGGATACACAACATCAAATATTTACCATGAAGGACCTTTCTTCAAGGTTGTATTTTATGTCTCTCAATCATTAGTAAGGCAAGTTCCTGAAGTTAAGGGATGTGGCTTTCACCTCCTTGTATTTCCCACAGGAGGTAATGTGTGGGGAAATGAAATGCATACTTGTGCTGTTGAAATGGCCTATTTGCTCATCCCAGGTTCCTCGATGGCACCGTGCACCGCACTCTAGTTCATCCATGCCAGCGCTCTTTGCTCTGCTGAGCAAAGTTGTTCATGAGGTTTGGCTCCCTCTCTGCTGGGATTTTGCCTCATCCTTTATTCTCAACCTTGACCCTGTCCAATTTGTTCCCACTAAACGCCATAACTTTGTATTTGCTTAATTGTCCTGGATTATCTTGGACATCATTTTTGTTGTTGTTATCATTGGAAGGTGTTAACATCTCCTTCCTAGTATACACCATAATATAAAAACACATTAATTATGGCATCTCAGTAATTTATGAAAATAGCAAATGCTAGTCCCATGCTTTGTGACAGGATCTTGCTCTGTCACCCAGGTGGGAGTGCAGTGGTATTATCATAGCTCACTGTAATCTCAAACTCCTGAGCTCAAGCCAACCTTCTGCTTAAGCCTCCTGAGTAGCTGTTACTACAGGTGCACGCTATCACACCCAGCTAATTAAAACAAAAAATCGTAGAGATGGGCTCTCTCTATGTTGCCTATGCTGTGCGAAAACACCTGGCTTCAGGCAATCTTCTCACCTCAGCCTCTGAAAGTGCTGAGATTACAGGCGAGAACCACCGTGCCCAGCCGCTGCACCTTTTTTGTTCCATGTTTTTCTCAGAACCCCCAAAATTTCCCAGACAGCTGGCTGAAACTTTTAATACATCCCTACAACTAATAATGCCACTTTCTTCCCACTCCTTGACAAATGATGTTGCCTCCCACATTACTGCAGCTCCCCGTTATCTGCCCATCTCCACTGATGAAATCACTGCTGGGAATTAGATGTACTCTGAATGTAAAACGGCCCCAGTTACTGGAAGGATCTCAGAAACTGTCATTAGTCATGGCTGCCTCATGCTCTCATCTGGCTGGTCTTCTTAATGTCACTGTAACATGTCACAGTGATTTGCAACTTTGCATCTTTGCATGAAGCCCCTTCCTTTCCTGGAATCAAGCCTTCTTTTTACCCTTGTACAGTTACAAGCCTTCCTCCAACCTTCATGGTTTAAGGCCTTTCCAGCACTTGCCAAAACCCTTCCCTGCACACTCCCTGTTCTAAGTGCAACTTTTTCTGCTGTCTCAGAATTTGGGCAGAGGCTCTGAGTCTGAGAATCATTGGTCCTAGGCAGTTACAGAGAATGAAATGAGAGACCTGAGACCCTGGGCTCACACCCTGAAGACAAGGGAGCAAGGTGCTTTAAGAGGACCGCAGAGAGAGAGAGCTCTAGGTACTGGAATTTGTGGATGTACAGGTGATGGACACCCTCCTGGAGAATTAACGAAACATCTCTATCAAGAGCAGATTCTTCAAGAATGCAGTCTATGAACACTGTTCCTGATCATTACCTCTCCTCAGCTCACTCCAGCCCCTCCACCCTAATTCTGGAGGAGTCACGAAAGGAGTAAATGGGGAAGCAAGAATGAGAGAACAAAGAAAAGAAATTAAAAAGAAACGACAGCGCATTTCCTCCTCTAAGATAAGACTGAGTGGTGAGAGAGGAAGAAGTTGACATTACATAAGTAACACTTTGATGTTGGCCAACTTGACATTTTGATAATGGAAAATAAACAATGCAGCTGAGATGTCCAGCTCGGATGTCCTCCAAGGCCTGAGAAGGACAATTCTAGAGTGATCTAGGAATGGTGAGAAAGACTTTGGCTTCTTTCTGCACACACCTTTCCAAGGGCACCTATTTTTTTTTAATGATAACAAATGGTGACAAGAATATATGTTATCATTCAAATTAGACTGCATGTTTGAAATAATTGCCCAGAGTGTCCATCTGCTGCTGTGGGTATGGAAGGTACTCGATCATTATTGGTTAAGCCCCATCCTCCACATCCCTCTCAACATCTAATCCTTTTTCTATCTCTCATAGGCAAGAGCAGCATTTATAGTCAAAGCTTATTTACAAATATTATGATGCAAAAGTAAGATTATATTCAAAAGGCTGCCAAAAGAGTCACTTTTATTTTTCTTTCCTTTTTTTTTTTTTTTTTGAGATAGCATTTCACTCTTGTTGTCCAGGCTGCTGTACAATCATGCAATCTCAGCTTACTGTCACCTCCACCTCCAAGGTTCAAGCGATTCTTCTTGCCTCCTGAGTAGCTGGGATTCCAGGCACGTGCCACCACACCCAACTAATTTTGTATTTTTAGTAGAGACAAGGTCTCACCATGTTGGCTAGGCTGGTCTCGAACTCCTGACCTCAGGTGATCCACCCCACTCAACCTCCCAAAGTGCTGGGATTAGAGTTGTGAGCCATGGTGCCCAACTAAGAGTCACTTTTTTGTGGATCGTTGCATGTCCTGAGGATATATGAAGTCAGGCAACAGAAAGAAATACCATGTCAAGATAATTCAGAACCCAGTTAGCTGAAAGCTTGTTCTACTAACTACATGTGAAGTAATGTTCTAGTTATTTCAGCTGTAATTCCAAATTCAAAATTGTTTACACCCTCTGGTTGCCTTTGTACTCATGGATAAAACATAACTGTGTCATCAATATTATCTGGCTCATAACAGCTTGCTACTAATGCTGCAAGGTTTTCAAACAGCTTCAGCCCACAGCACAAGCAGCGCAGAGTTTCTTAAGGGTTAATTTAAATGTTTATATTTAAGAAGCATATTCATCTCCCCTTACAATATCCATCAGCCATCTTGCATAAATGTATTTCTGCTGCTGTCATACCACTCTTTGGAGAATTTTATTTTTAACAATGAAAATAATAATATTTTAAAACCACCAAGCAAAAACAAGGCAAATATGATCATAAGATTACCTAGTCATACACTTTTCTCTAAAAACCATACCTATTTGTTCTGTAGAAAAGGAATTCTAAGGCAGAGATGGGAGTGAAGGAGAGAGCATTTTAAAATCAGGAGAAAACAGCAAACATGTCTGAATCTTGAGGCAAAGTGGGGGCCACTTTGCAGCCTAGGCCAGTTTGTCTGTCAACCACCTCTAGAGAGGACAAAATAATTTCACATTTACTAGCTACTATCTGCTGGTTATCTTACGTATATAACCTCATTCCTTCTCCATGAAAATACTGCATGATTATCGCTTCATATCGATGAAAAAAGCGAAGCTGAGAGAGGTTAAAGTAAAATGCCAAGGTTCTGCAGTATAGCTAATGGTCACCGCTCTTGGCTCCTTTTTCAGAGAAAGCATGGCTAGAAGATCTTGAAAGTTACAGAAAGCCCCATGAGACAATGACTCATCTCTGATGTGTGGCAGAATGAGAAACCACACTTACAGTGGTATCCTCATCACTCTTCCATTGAAATGAACCCAATGCTCCCACATGCAATCCAACAAGAGATAAATATGACAAAACAAAGAAAGCTGCATGTTTGAAGTACTTTCCAAGGTGTCTTACCACACTCCTGATTGGGACTGTAATATCCAAGAAGCTTGACCCAATTTCTCTGAGATCCTGGCTTTCCCCTAACCTGACACTCTTGTTTTATTCTTGGTTTAGAGAATTCTTGCCCAATCTTTCTGCCTCTTTTATTCCAGACACTGGCTCCTCTCTCAGCTGTCTCACATGTTATGAATGATCTCGCCTCCATCACTTTTCACAGCTCTTTACAAGTGCTGACCATGGATCATATTCGAGTATATCAGGGTCTAGGACAATGTGTTTACATTGCAGAAATATGACTGGCTTTCACCCTTCTGAAACATCTCTTTTTATGGAAGACATTCATTGATATCTTCAGTCTTAAAAACTTGTTGGCATAGAAGAACAGGAAACTGGAAGGGGAGTTTTTTACTTTTATACTTTTATTTGCTAAATGTGTTAAACCCTTAAATGTGCTACATATGTACTATAAGGAATGCACACCATTGGTCAACTATCATAATTTATGCTCTGTAATTCACAATGCATACTTTATATATATGTGCCTTAGTTATAACTAATATGCTTCTTTTTTTCTTTAAAAATAATATAGATCAATGATATTTAATGTTTAAAGGAATTTTAAAGATCATCTAGCCCCAAAATATCATTTCGTAGGGGAATTTGGTCAATATCATAAAGCTAATTTTCAGACATTTGGAAAACTGTGTGAGTTATCAACAGATGAAATTATGCTGTTCACTCATTTAACTGTTCATTGTGTGTTTTCCTTCCATCTTTTCTATCTTATTTATTAATCTGCAGAATTTAGAATTATGCCTTGAAAACAAATATTTGTAGAATGCATGAATCAATATGCAAAGTATAAAAAAGGTCTCTCTTTGAATTCTGACATAGCCCTATGAAATATTATAACATGGAAGCTGCCCTTTGATGTAACTGGTCCTAATTAAATCAATTCAGATAATGTAGTATAAATGATCTTTGGGAATACAGTATCATAATGTTTGAAAGTTATGAAAAATAAAGGGGAGCAGCAAATATGCATTTTTAAAAGCTATACACAAAATTGGCCTCACAGGGTCATTCAATTGTGTGTGTGTGTGTGTGTGTGTACACATACATATATATATATATAGAGAGAGAGAGAGAGAGTCTACTACATGTCAGGTACTATATTAGTTACTTATATGTTTAGCACCTCAGAGCTCGCTGAAAACAACCCTTATGGAAGATGCTATTATTATTCCCTATGTTAAAAGTGCAGAAACTGTTTTCAAGGTCACTCAAAAAGCAGTGCTGGTAAAACAGCTGGAAACTGGGTGTTTCTTGCTCCAATGCCTTTAAGGCTATACTTTGCTGTCTTCATAAATTGATCCACAATAGGTAGAGACAAGTAGAAACAAGCATATTTCCTGCAGTTTATTCATTTCCTTCCTATCTGTTTTTGCATAAAGTTTCACTTATAAAAATTACGCAAAACTTGAAAGGTGAACAGGAGATATTAGGCTTAGAAGAATTCCTCATGATGAAGAACACTTTGGTACTGATTTTGTTAACACAGTTTTCCAAGTAGCCTTATAAATCAAATAGAAATAATAATTTTAAAAACCCTAATGACTCAACATACTTCATTCCAATTGAAACCTACTGGATACATGTAATTCAGAGAACAGATTCTTCTCAGTTAACTTTATCCAAGACTCTAACTTTTTCAGTCAGGAAAAATATAGCCCATATGGAATGTTAACCTTTTATTACGGAATTATGATTTAATAGCTTCAAATTGCTGGTCCATGAGGAATAGCAGCCGAGAGCTTGCACTATGGAAGTAACAAAATGTTAATGTCTTAGTCCTTTTGCATTGCTATAAAGGCATATCCGAGGCTGGGTAATTTAAAAGAAAAGAGGTTTAGTTCGCTCACAGTTCTGAAGGCTGTACAAGAAGCATGGCACCAGCACCTGCTTCTCTTAAGAGCCTCAGGAAGCTTCCACTCATGATGGAAGGTGAAGGGGAGTCTACATATAGAGATCACATGGCAGGAAGAGAAAGACAGACAGAGGGAAAGAGAGGAACGGGGCCCAGGCCAGAGAGAGATATATATATAGAGAGAGAGGCTAGGCTCTTTATAACAATCAGTTCTTGCAAGAACTCATCAAGTGAGAATTCACTCATTACCTTGAGGAGTCACCAAGCCATTCACAAAGGGTCTGTCCCCATGACTCGAACATCTCCCACCAGGCCCCACCTCCAACACTGGGGATTAAATTTCAACAAAAGACTTAAAGGGGACAAATATCCAAACTGTATCAACTAAAGAATTAATTTTGGGGGTGCTAGGTTTTCTCAGAAACTAAAAAATGAGATATAACTTGCCATTATATGATCTGTGTTTAAACTACATTCTCTCTCGTCCATATTTCTCCAGGATGATATGCTTAACTTAGGTATTAAAAATAAGTCCATCTGATTTATTTTCAAACTTCATAAAAAATTATAGATCATGTAGAAAAATTAATCTGTGTGACTAGTAAAAGAAAATGTGACAGCAATTTGGAGAATTTACTATAGCAGATATTAAATATGTAACAATGTATTAAATGTTAGAGGGATCAAAATAATATAGTTTTCAGGGCAGAATGAGCAGAGGAATGGAATAGAACAGACTCGAGAGATAAGACCCTCAAGGTTAATATAATAAAAAGATGAGATTTATTTCAAGTCAATGGGGAAACATGTTTTATTCAATAAATGATGCATAAAAAGTAATTTGTAGATTTTTGGTGAGAAATAAGTAACATTAGATTCATAGAAACCCTTCACACTAAAACAAAATCTATATGAATCAAATATTTAAATGTTTTAAAAAGTGAAACTGTAACTAGAAAAGATTTTCATTAAATATCTCCAAGTGTAGAGAAGATCCTCCTAATAATGATCACAAAGACATAACCCCATAAAGAAAACAATACGGCCGGGCGCGGTGGCTCACGCCTGTAATCCCAGCACTTTGGGAGGCCGAGGCGGGCGGATCACGAGGTCAGGAGATAGAGACGATCCTGGCCAACACAGTGAAACCCCGTCTCTACTAAAAATACAAAAAATTAGCCGGGCGTGGTAGCGGGCGCCTGTAGTCCCAGCTACTCGGGAGGCTGAGGCAGGAGAATGGCGTGAACCCGGGAGGCGGAGCTTGCAGTGAGCAGAGATCGCGCCACTGCACTCCAGCCTGGGCGACAGAGCGAGACCCCGTCTCAGAACAAAACAAAACAAAACAAAGAAAGAAAACAGTAGTTAATTACATCAAAATTATAGTTTAAATAATTTTGTTTTGAGATAGAGTTTCACTCTTGTTGCCCAGGGTGGAGTGCAACGGCAGGATCTCGGCTCACTGCAACCTCTGCCTCCCAGGTTCAAGCGATTCTCCTGCCTCACCCTCCCGAGTAGCTGGGATTACAGGCACCTGCCACCACGCTCGGCTAATTTTTGTATTTTTAGTAGAGACAGGATTTCACCATGTTGGCCTGGCTGCTCTGGAGCTTCTGACCTCCAGTGATCCACCTGCCTGGGCCTCCCAAAGTGCTGGGATTACAGGCGTGAGCCACCGCGCCTGGCCATCTGAAATAATTTTGAAACACCTTAAAAAGACCTGAAAATTAAATTACTTACTGGTAAACATATTTTCAGCATGTATGACAAGAAATGGTTTCATATAAGAATATATGAAATGGTCATAAGAAACAAACTATAAGAAATAATTTCTTATACTTACTGTAAGAAACTTTTATCTATACTGTGCAATTATAAAAGAAAATAACCATAATAGTAAGCAATAAATAATGAAAATGTATTCAATTATCCTAGTAATTGGATAAAGGCAATTTTACATGAGATGTCATGTTTCACCTAAATAATTGGCAAAAATTAAAAAGAATAAAAGCACCCAGTGTTAGAGGATTCAAAGTAACTGTACTGACATGTAGTTTGGGGGAAAGTGGAAATTGATGGAAACTTTCCAGGGGACCTTTTGGAACTAAGGACTCTAACACTTTACATGTAAAATATTTTGCCCTTTGCAACTCTACTCCCAAAATTATATTTCAAAAATGTGACTAGACAAATTATTAGAGATGTGTCTAAGGAAGATCACTAATGTGCTGTTTTTATAATGAAATGTAGAGCAGCCTATAAACTTATCAATGCAAGACTCTTCAACAAAATAAATGGGATCCATCACCAAATGTGCTCATAGAGACCTGTATCTCTTGATATGGATAATGAGCAGATTATATGAAGTAAAAGATGCAAGTTATAAAATAATACGTGAGACACAAAAACAGGTGTATGTGTGTGTCTGTGTGTTTTCATGTGTACACACACACACACGCACATGGAAAACAGACTTGGAAGAATATGCACCCAGTGTTAATAGTGATTATCTCCAGGCGGTTTGATTTAAGAGGTTTTACCCTCTGCTTTTTTTTTTTTTTTTTTTTTGGTTTTGAGACGGAGTCTTGCTCTGTCGCCAGGCTGGAGTGCAGTGGCGTGATCTCGGCTCACTGCAACCCCTGCCTCCTGGGTTCAAGCAATTCTCCTGCTTCAGCCTCTTGAGTAGCTGGGACTACAGGCATGCGCCATCACACCCAGCTAATTTTTGTATTTTTAGTAGAGACAGGGTTTCACCATGTTGGCCAGGATGGTCTCAATCTCTTGACCTCGTGATCCACCCGCCTCAGCCTCCCAAAGTGCTGGGATTACAGGCATGAGCCACTGCATCCGGCCTTACCCTCCTCTTTAGGTGAAAGTATGTTGGCTAATTTTTTTCAGCCAACATTATGTTTTTATAATCAGAAAATGCAACATTTATTATGAAAATAATTCAATGAAAATGAGGTATAATAGTTTTAAATTACACATCTAGTATGACATTTAAAAATGTGTGGTATTCTGGTAATAATCATACTGGCACACAGTTCTGAAAAAAAAAATAGAAACCAATAATAAAGCTTTTCCTAAGCCATTATGACCATGTTATTTTTTCCTCCAGATCAACTGGTATAGATTATTATCTATGTCATAATAATCTGTTATATAAAATGCAAATTAAGTACATTTTTATTTAAGAAAATTACAAATGTTACAGTTTGGTACAAAGTTATTGTCAGAGCCACTTAATTTGAATACATGTTATTTGTAGAAATGGCAATTGACTGCGTAGAAATTATGGCAAATTGATTGTAGTCTTTGTGGAAAAGGCTGGAGAATGCCACCTTCTGAAATCAAACCTAGTAAAAGTCAACACATTATAATTATAACAACTATGGTCATAATAACTACAATTTATTGATCCCTTACAATGACAGGCTCTGAAGTAAGCACTTTATACCCTTTATCAGATAATGCTTAAAACAGCTTTGTATAATAGTCATCGATACATCTGTATCAAAATGTGGAAGCTCCTAGGGTTGCAAAGGTTTCATCTGGGGCCACCAGCCTGTAAGTATCATAACAAAAGTTCAAATCAAGTTTCTCTACTGTCCGAGCTATTGTCTACTAGGCTACATACTAAGCTTCATCTCTTTTAGAGGAAAACTACAGAAAAATAAACCATCAGATAAAATCATTTGTAAATATGTCACTGATGTTGACTTGAAAAATATGTACTTAGAAATCTAAGAGACCAGGGTATAACCTCAGGTAGACATGATAGGATCACATTTGATAGATATATAACTTCATTTCAATGCCTTGGGCATGACCAAGTTATGCAATTAGTAACCAGCAAGAGGTGGAGTTGACTTGAAAGTGCTTGCTGGCCGGGCGCGGTGGTTCACGCCTGTAATCCCAACACTTTGGGAGGCTGAGGCGGGTGGATCATGAGGTCAGGAGATCGAGACCATCCTGGCTAACAGTGTGAAACCCCGTCTCTACTAAAAAAATACAAAAAATGAGCCGGGCGTGGTGGCAGACGCCTGTAGTCCCAGCTACTCTGGAGGCTGAGGCAGGAGAATGGCATGAACCCAGGAGGCGCAGCTTGCAGTGAGCAGAGATCGCGCCACTGCACTCCAGCCTGGGCGACAGAGCGAGACTCCATCTCAAAAAAAAAAAAAAGTGCTTGCTACTGTTTTTCTGACACCATTCAATGCAAAGATATACTTTAAATATAGAAATAATTCTAGCCCTGCCTGAATGAACTCTCTTTCAAGATCACATAACTCTACTTCGGATGCTTTGATCATTGCTATGGTTTGGATATGGTTCATTCGGCCCCACCAAGTCTTCTGTTGAGTTAGATCCCCATTGTTGGAGGTGGGGTCTGGTGGGACGTGTTTGGATCCTGAGGGCAGATCCCTCATGAATGGCTTAGTGCCATTCTCAAGGGAGTGAATGACTTCTCATTGTTGGTTCTCCTGAGAACTGGTTGTTGAAAGGAGCCTGGCACCTCCTTCTCTCTCTCGTTTCCCCTTTCCCCATGGGACCTCTGCCCAGAAGACTCCTCTTCACCTTCCACCATGAGTGGCAGCGGCCTGAGGCCCTCCCACAGAAGCAGATGCCAGCGCCATGCTTCTTGTACTGCCTGCAGGACTGTGAACCAGATAAGCCTCTTTTCCTTATAAAGTAAGTACTCAACCTTAGGTATTCCTTTATAGCAACACAGACTAAACAATTATCATTGTCTGTTGCTAATTTGAGCCCCCTTTCAATAAAACTATGACGTACACACACATATGCACACAAACAGACAGACAGACAAATGTATATATCAAAGTGTGTATAGTCTTCTGTATAACAGCATGATCACAGAGAACACTGTGGAAGGTATGCCCGTCATCTACTGCTATTCAACAAACCACCCCAAATGTTAGTGGATTAAATATTTTTTAGGTTTTAAAAATTAATTTTACTGGTAAATTTAAACAGGATTAAATTAAAGCAGCATTTGGTGGGCACTGCTTGCCTCTGCTCTGCTTGACAACAGCTGAGGAGGTTTAAAAGCTGGGAGGTGGAATTGTCTGAAAGCTCACTTGTTCTCAAACATGATGGTTGTCGATGCAAAGACTCAAACTGCTGGGAGCTGGTACACCTGGGTTCCTTAGCCATCTCTCTCCATTTCCATATGCCTTTCCCTCTGGTCTCTCCAGCACAGAAGCGGTAGGAAACTCGGGCATTTACAATGTTGTTTGGGGGCTGCTAGTGTACAGGTCAACAAAAGAGGAAGTTAGATGCTACTTTGCCTTTTATGATTTAGCTTCAGAAGTAACAGCATAAGTTCTACTGTTTTCTATTCTTAGAAACAAGTCACTAAGTCTGACCTAGGTCTGTGGGGAGGGAAATTAGAACCACTTTTTTTTTTTTTTTTTTTTGAAATGGAGTTTCTCTCTTGTTGTCCAGGCTGGAGTGCAATGGCATGGTCTTGGCTCAATGCCACCTCTGCCTCTCAGGTTCAAGCGATTCTTGTGCCTCAGACTCCCAAGTAACTGGGATATACAGGCGCCCACCACCATGCCTGGCTATTTTTTTTTTTTTTTTGTATTTTTTTGTAGAGACGGGGTTTCACCATGTTGGCCAGGCTGGTCTTGAACTCCTGACCTCAGGTGCCGCCCACCTCGGCCTCTCAAAGTGCTGGGATTACAGGGGTGAGCCACCATGCCTGGCCTAGAACCACATTTTTGATGTATTTATGAACCTGCAGACATATTTTTAAAGAACCACACAAGGATGAATAGCTTGGTAATGTTGAGGGAGGTCAAGTTAGTGGGGGAGCTGCCCAAGGAGAACAGTAGTGAGGAAGAAAAACAACAAGAATCAGACAGGGACAGAGTGGAGGGCAGGAGGGAAAGTCATGCAGCTGAGAGGGAAGATATGAATACCATGGAACTTTGGGAAGCCGAGGCGGGTGGATCACCTGAGGTCAGGAGTTCAAGACCAGCCTGGCCAACATGGTGAAACCCCGTCTCTACTAAAAATACAAAAATTAACCCAGCATGATGGTATGCGCCTGTAGTCCCAGCTACTCGGGAGGCTGAGGCAGGAGAATCACTTGAACCTGGGAGGCGGGGGTTGCGACCAGCTGAGATTGCACCACTGCCCTCCAGCCTGGGTGACAGAGTGAGACTCTGTCTCAAGAAAATAAAAAATAAAAATGAATACCATGGAATTGGAGCTGTTCCCAGAGTATAAACCAATAAATGAACATCATGGTTCATAGTCTACTGTGTATTAGATAGCTCATGAGTTTGTCTCTTTAAGAACTGAGTTGCTAAAATTTAGTTCCTGAACCTGTAAACATTTGGACTCATGGCAATTCTTACCACTTGGTGGCCATTCTCGTCAACATGTCTTTAACCACAAAGCACTATTTGATGGAGAGAGTAATGACATTCCATTTCTTCAGCTCCTCTTAAAGCTCCAACTGCCTCCAGGCCCCACCCATTCTCCCACCTCTCTCTCTTTCTAAACAGAGATTGGTTCTCACCATTTCAAAGGATTTAGGTTGTTACTGTGGTTTAGTTTAGCTTTGCTTTGTTTTTTGAGGTCCACCTGTCATATCTGTGACAGAATTTGCAGGAGGTACTCCAGTTGTGATCACTGGGAAGAAAATGTGGTGAAATCAGACTAACCCATAATTCTCAGTATATCATTGCATGGCTTCTAAGGAACCACAATTTAAACAGTGCATGATAACCAGTATTAATGGATTATAGCCCCTAAATTGTAACAATTGTGACTCTGTAGACTCCTAAGTATCTTCTGGTTTGGGTAACCTTTCTATTATTTGCTTTCTTGGGATCTGTCAGTTACAGTGTGCATTTAGTCCCGTACGTGTGGCTGACATATCCTATCCTAGAGTGGCCACTTGTTTAGAACAGTTCTATTGATCCTGCATGTTCCCTAGGAGGAAACACAAGGCCTTGCTGAGAAGGCTCTCAAGCTTCACTCCCATGCAGTATAGTTTACATTTCTAGTTTTGTGATTTAGTTCTCATGGAGCCATAGGCCATAATTATTCAGCTGTAATGAACCTCACAATGCATCAATGCATTCTTCTCCATTTATATTTGCTTTTATTTGAATGAAATAAATTCATTCAAATAAAAGCAAATATAAATGGAGAATACATTCACAAGATGTTCACAAGAATTATAATAACATAAATGAAACAAACATTTATTTTATTGAAATAAAAGCAAACATAAATGGAGAAAAATGCACTGACTATGGTTCATGACTGAACCATAGTTCTTATTTATGAGACACAGTCTTGCTCTGTTACCCAGGCTGGAGTGCAGTGGCCAATCTCAGCCCACTGCAAACTCCACCTCCTGGGCTAAAGCAATCCTCCCACCTCAGCCTCCCAAATAGCTGAGATTACAGGCATGTACCCAGCTATTTTTTTTTTATTTTTATTTTTCATAGACATGGGGTCTCATAACGTTGCCTAGGCTGGTCTCAAACTCCTGGGCTCAAACAATTCTACTGCCTTGGCCTCCCAAAGTGGTGGGGTTATAGGCATGGTCCACTGTGCCTGGCTGAACCATAGCCCTTTTAAGCATTGAATGCATTTAAAATATTTTCATTGTTCTATCAATAAAATATCCATATTTAAATGCAGGCCTTATAATAATTAATACTACTCACTATTAAATACCAAATTAGAATTGATTCTCTAAAGTGTCTTCATATATTGTACATTGTGCTAGGTAATATGAGTTTTAATTGCTTAATATAAAATTACTTAATGGCACTTATAATTCTTGTGAACATCAGTATAAGTTTTAATAAAATGGTAGAAGCACATGGAGAAATGGTTCTTTGATTGTTAAAATAGTTCATTTTTATAAGGCAGGTAAGATATTAGTAAGTTAGATAACTACATTAGTCCATTTGCATGCTGCTGAAAAAGACATACCCAAAAACAGGAAGAAAAAGAGGCTTCATTGGACTTACAGTTCCACATGACTGGAGAGGCCTCATAATCATGGCGGGAGGTGAAAAGCACTTCTTACATGGCAGTGGCAAGAGAAAAATGAGGAAGAAGCAAAAGCAGAAACCCCTGATAAACCCATTAGATCTCGTGAGACTTATTCACTGTCATGAGAATAGCATGGGAAAGACCAGCCAACATGATTCAATGACCTCCCTCTGGGTCCCTCCAGCAACACATGGGAATTTTGGGAGACACAATTCAAGCTGAGATTTGGGTGGGGATATAGCCAAACCATATCAATAACCCTGAGGAAAAAATGACAATGCTGGGATCCAGAAAAATATAGATGTTTTTGAATAAGGTTTTTGAATAAGAAAAATCTCCATATATACACAGTTAGATAAACCCAACAAAACATCCTTCAGTTTTGAAAGCCAAGGAAGCTTCATTGAATCCTGTGTCTGCATAAATGATCAGTGAAATTTCAAAATTCACCGATGTGCAGTCTTGCTTCACAAATGGACAAATGGAGATTGTTACAGAGGCCAATGGGCATGGACATAGAAGGAGAAGGAGTTACAGACAGAATCCCAAACTCTCAATCCAGTTTCTCAAACTGTCCAGCATGTAGTTGCTATTGACTCAATTGTCCTTTGGAAAGGATGAAGTCTCAGATAGTCTCAAAGTTCACTTTACATAGTAACCCATTTTGTCTCCCCTCTAATATTTTGAAAAGGTAACGGCAACAGAAAAGGGTCCTCAGTTTTCTAGGAAGATTGACAAGAAGGAAGCAGCAGGAAGAGAAAGGCAGGAAAATCTTCATACTGGATCATCCATTTCCAGTGATTATAGATAACAGAGTTGCTGATAAAGATAGAATTTCAGTCAACCACTAAGCAGATTCCCACTGAGGAACACACTGGAGAAACACGAACAGTCAAGACAGAAGACCACCAGATGGCTGATCTTAATAACCCAATAAACACAAGAAAAGAGTGGCACTTCTACCCAGTTCTAAACGAACATCTCATTTGTATGTTGTGTTCTGAGTTTTAGGGAAGACAAAAATGCCAATTCTAATTTACCTTTATTCACACTTTGCCAGGGATTCAAGGAAGGCAGAAAAAATTGTACAAAATAATCTTTTGTTTTTGTTCCCTTCAAGATTCTCTTTTACTCTTTTTGTTCCTTATGCCATCACTCCACCACAACCATACTACAGACTTCGCAACTGCTGTCTCAGCCTTCGAAACACCTAAACTTCAACATGCTGAGATTGCGTTTATTACGCTAATGAACTTCTACAGGAATGAACAAAGGAAAAGGAAGTAATGCACCACCTCCTGTTTCTCAGCCATCACCACCTCCCAGGTGCTTCCCAGAGCAGTTCCCTGCTGCCACGGGGCTCCTGCAGGAGCTCCTCCCTGCTAGGCAGGTCCTCAACCCCTAGTCATCAAGTCTAGCTCAGCCTCTGCATTTCAGCTCAACGTCTAATTTCCCAGGGTAGATTCCAGGCAGCCGCCCTGTTTCATGTCCTCTTAACATCCTCTGCTTTTCTATCTCATCTTCCTTCTTGATAAGCTCAAAGTCATGAGGACTGGATAGAGCTCCATCAAAGCAGGGAATGTTGATTTTATACACTGGAGCTGAGTGGGCAGTCTGGCACAGAGCGAGTGGCCAGTAGGATTACAGAATGCATGAACCTTAATTTTCTATTCCTTTATTCCTGTCATTTCCTGTACCTCACAAAATGTTCCCAACCATGCCAACATCACCACCTGTGAAAATCCCACCACCCTTCCCTTGGGCCTCACCTCCTCCATGAAGTCCTCTTTGATCACCTTTGTGTTTTCTGAACTCCATAAGCACTTTCTATGCGTGTTTCACGTCACTCATGATATACTAACTTGTGTTATTTCCTCTGCCCTATTCACAGAGGGAAGTCCTTGCATGGTCCTTCACAACCAACCTTATTAGCATTTAGGTCATGGCATAAAAATCATCGTTTGCCTACATGTCTCACTCCATCCCCAATTTTTCCCAAACTATGAAAGCAGTGAATTCAATACTCGTTTTTCTATCTTAGTGCTTGGCACAGAAGAGATGCTTGGTAAGCTTTTTACTTGCTCTGCGGAATCTGAATTGCAGCCATTTCTGTGAAGTCTTCTCTACTCGGCTAGATTCCTACATCCTGAAAGTCAGTCTTTGTTTTCTGCATAGTGACTAGCACAACAAATCAATGTGTTATAAAAGTTATCTACATTTCTTTCAATGGAAAGATGCAAATTTTAAAAACGATCTTTTGCTTTTCCACTCTTGAAACATAAACATTTTCTCTGTACCTTGTAAATAATACTTGCGTAAGATGATCACCACTGAAGTTATTTTCCCAAACCCTGAGTATTAAGGGGAATGATGACTGCCTACTTGAGGAAGCTCAGATGATCCGAAGATCCCAAACTATGTTCCTTTCTCCAAGAAACATTAGTGGAAGGGAGTGTTTCACCACATGTGGGTCAACACTACGTGACATCGTCTCAGTTGTTATTTGATTCTCCATATGCTTATAATTTCCATTCTAAATCTCAAGTTTGGTAAACTGGCTTTAAGGGATTTTTGCCACATATATCTTAAAAACTAAATTTTACTGTGGCTCTTGATAACTTTTTGAGAGCTAGCTTGACCTGAGTAAGAGAGATGATAGCTCCTTAATGACCGCCATCAAGGCATGATGAAGTGCGGGTCCCCGGGAGCCATCAATCACCTGCTGGAAGGACTAGGAGGGCTGTTTCCCGGCCGAGAAGCAGGCCTCAATCTCTTGGCCCATTACTCTCACATCTTCCTTCTATTCTTCTCACTCCATTAGGCTCCTGTGTATCTGCACTGAGGCTATCTCAGAGTGACCTCCCATCTCTAATCCTTGATATTTCCATTTGGGTCTAATCTACCATCTCGATTGAAACATTTGGGAATGCTTACAGCGGTATTTCATCTTTCTTTGCTCTAGTTCTCAGAATCTCATTTATAAATCTATTTGAAATTATCTTTTTTGTATCTATTGCTATCTTTTCCAGTAGATCGATATGTACTCTCTCCTAATCTAAAACCTAGTGGTCTAGAAGCACACCTCTTTCTGAGTAATTGTGATAAAGTGCTTTGTTGTTTCTTTGTTTTCAGGGCCTTTGTCTAAACCTGCAATGCAACCATCAATACAGCCTCGGACTGACACGTTTGGCTTTTGAATCATTCTATGGAAAGGCAAAAAACGAAGTAAGACTTTTGAAGCCTCTGGGGTTTATAAACCGGTATAAAATTCCTCATATTTGAATATGTTGTAGTAATATGCATGATTTTGTTCTACTGCATATAAAGTGCGATACAAACTATAGAACAGAGAGTCACAGATCATCAAGTGTAAAAAAACAGCTGACATTCACCTTGACTAGTAGTTTCCTGGAACAGGGAAGCAAGAAGTATGTATTTTGGAAGCTGCATATTGCTGGAAAGATGGCGTCATAGACTAAACCAAGGTCATGTTCTGTGATAGCAGTGTGGACACTATTATTTCACATGTGCAGATTCTCTGCTACAGCCGCACTGGTTCTGGCACCTGGTTTTCTTTCTCTGGAGATTATTTTTTCATGTAGCAGTTTACAAGGAATCTTTAACACTACCATGAAGAAGATGGCTGTTAATTCAATTTTCCACCAAGTTATAAAAGAGCCCTGATGAAAAAGAAGTTATGTCATGGTTATCTCACAGAAAAAGGAGAATTAAATTAAGTTTAGGGTTCATACCATCATTGACACTTTTTTTCATGGGAAACTAATGTGTTTTCATATATAAACGAAATTTTGATTCAAATTTGCAAAAATTTAAGCTAATTCTGTAAAAAAAAATCTATCTTCTAATTTTAACCTTAACAATTCAAAAAAAAAAAAAAACAAGAAATTTTTTGTTATCAAGTACTCAAAACTTGGTTTAGAAATAAGCTATCCTTGAGTCTGAATGCTGGATTGGGTTTTTGAAAAATGTTCTAAGAAAACTTTCTAGTTTGTCACCCCAAATTGCATGTCAGACAACAGAGAACACTTTGTCACGCTTAGACACCATTCAATCATAATCTGAGTATGACTTCAAAGTTTTCACAATTCAATTTTGTTTAGAATTAAGAAAATATGACTGTGGGGACCAACGTAAGGGCAGGCAGAGCATTTCTCTTCAGCCAAACACCAGGGCAGAAGGAAAAGGGGAGTGAATGAGTCCATTTGTCCTTTACCTCTGTTTTCATTTTCCACTCTCTACATTTAAGTGTCCAGCTGCTCTTTGACCACAGTGGGACCCCTCAAAGCCACAAAGGCTGGAATTGCTTAAATATATATTTGGAGATGCTTGTGCCGATAGTTATTGTACAGTGCAGACGAGCATGGGCAACACGAGAGTATGGAGCCCAGCTCTCAGGCTGTGCAAATGAAGACCGTCATTTGTGACTATCTCAGGGACACTTTTCAATCCAAGAGCATTTCTTAAAAACAAAAGCAAACCAACCTTTTATTGTTATTAGATACCAGAAAAAAAAAAAACCCAAAACATACAGTTCACACATGAAACCATCCTGAGAAATTCTGAGTCTCATTTTCTGTGATTCTAATGAAGTCTAAAACAACAATAAAAACAGACAAAAGAAATACAGATTCCTTGGAGGATAGTAATTTGATCAAACTAAAACATTATTAAGAAACTTTTTGGACATACAATACGGAAATGACTTCTGACATAAATCACAATTGCTCAGTATTAGGAGACTTATTTGCTATTAATTTTGCTTCAGTCAACATCTCTCAACAACATGAAATCAGAGGTGCAGACCATGAATATTAACTTTCATTTAAACTAACGCTCCAGTTGGCATACACTGAGCCTAAGAGGGGGAAAGTGTGAAAAATAGATTGCATGTTGAGTAAGATGAAAACACTCTATTTATTATACTGAGTTTAATAGTTACATTATTTATTATAGTTCAGGGGATAGTTATAAGTATCTAATTTCATTTGAAATAAATCTTGGAGTTATTGTAAGAGGTGTTACGCTACTTGTTCTGATAAGAAAAAAAATGTTTGATGTATAAGAGTTGAACTCCAGTCAAAATCAAATAATCTAAAAAAGAAAATGTTATTTTACATAACACTTCAGGTAAATTCTGCCTCTCAAAAATAGATGATATATAAAAAATATTATAGCTTGTGTAATAGGAAATCAACACCCCTCAATAAGAATTTCTTTAAAATGACCTTGGTCATTTATTACTTTAAAGAGATCACTTAAATTTTCTTTCTTTTTTATTTGAGTAAATACCCCCATCCTAAACCCTACTGTGTGACTGTCAGGTGTGAGGGAACAGGCAAGGTTCTTGCAGTTGGCTAAGGGGCACCTCATTACCAGAAAAGCACCGCTGAAGCCACAGGTCTCGGAGGGGAGCGTTGGATGACAGTGGACCTCAGTGTTACGAGTTAGGATTCGGAACTCAGAAATAATGCTCAGGCACTAGGACTTCAAGGTTTTCCTTAGCCTATGTGTGCCCAAGTAAGAGAAACACACATCCCCCAGTACACATACAAACACAAATTATTGTTTTAAGTTTTTAAGGCCAGTGTGTCCAATCTTTTGGCTTCCCTGGGCCACATAGGAAGAAGAATAATTGTCTTGGGCCACACATATAATACACTAGCACTAAAAATAGCTGATGAACTAAAAAAAAAAAAAAATCTCATAAGAGAGTTTACAAATTTGTGTTGGGCCACATTCAAAGCTATCCTGGGCTGCATACGGTGCCGTGGGTTGAACAAGCTTGGTTTAAGGTATCATAGGTAAATTATAAAATGAAGATTGACACAGAATAACTAAAGTCTTATGCCATATCCAAAGTTGAGTTAATTTCACTAATGGAGAAAATCCTAATTGATTTCATCCCCTTTTTAATCTCAAGCATATATCCTTTGAGCTGACTGGAATTCTTTTTATAAAAAGGTAAGAACTAATAGTATGCTCCCTCCTAAAATAACAGCGATTAGCATAAAGCTGAATTAGGTTCAGGTTTCTCTGTCTAAAGGAGAGTTAGGGTCAAGTTTGTATTTGTACTCTTAAAAACCAAGGGTAAACTTTACTGCTATTTAAAACTATCTACTAAGATTATCTTTAAGGGTATAAATATTAATTAATTAAGAATATATTAGGAACACTGCTATTTTAAGTTCTAAGTACATGGATATATTGTCTAAGTGATAGAAATTCAAATTTTTAATAAACTTAAAATATATAAAATAAATTATATATAGGGTCCAAAATACTGTCAAAACCTTGACTTTAGAAAATACAGGAGTCAGAGTTTATATTTAGCTGCATTGTGAAAATGCAATCCAGAAAAATGGTTTTAAGAGAGAGTGAAAGAGTTGAGCTCACACTGAACACTTAACTTGGGCTAGCTATTGTCATGGTTAGTGCTCAAACCTTCAGTCCCTTCACTTAACAGGCATTTAGTTGGTGTTTATTAAATACAGAAGAAAAAATATAGTTGGATATGATGCTTCCTTTTCCTACCTTGATAAGAATATCTTTGGGTATTTATGATCCTTAATTCCCTGTTTAAATACAAATTTAGCTACACTCCAAATATCTGCTATGTGGTACCCTTTCATTGTTGTTTGTTCCCTTATTTCCATTTAGATCTTAACATTGACTCAGTGATTTGAATGTCCACGTGTAACAGATTTTTAGAGTTATATTTTTGCTATTGATAGTTAAATTTCTTAATGTCCTAAAACACGACCAGTTGTTATCCTCCAGTTGCCGAGTGACTCTCTCCTGATGTCGTGGGCTCACTGGTGGTATGAATCGGGTGCATCCTTCCTAAGCTTGTACTGCAGGAGCCCTCAACTCCACAGAGAGCTGTGTTACTCTCTCTCCCACCATGGTGTTAAATTTATCCACATATTTTGTTAATTCTGACGATGTTTCCTTAGTACATTTTGAATCCGTGTTACTAAGATCATACCATTTTAAACTGCTTTATCTTCCTGCGTTACTAAACCTTTCTAATCCTCAAAACCTCAAAAGTCTCCTTTTCCTGGGATGCTGAACATATTTTTCCTCAAAACCTCGCATGTCTCCTTTTTTAGTAATGTTTCCACCCTCTCCTGAAAATCTATTTTATGTGTAATTAAAATGGTATCAACAGCATTCTTGAGTTAATACTTGCCTGGA
Source organism: Pan paniscus (assembly GCF_029289425.2). Classification (NCBI taxonomy): domain Eukaryota; kingdom Metazoa; phylum Chordata; class Mammalia; order Primates; family Hominidae; genus Pan; species Pan paniscus. The sequence continues at coordinate 182,224,667 of NC_073254.2, forward strand.
TTATTACTTTCCATTCTTTTACTTTCGATGTTTTTCTGCTCACATGTTTTAGATATGTCTTTTGCAACCTGCATAAAGCCAGATTCTGTTCCTTTAACCCAGTCTAAGAGTCATTGTCTTTTACATTTCAGTTAGTGCATTTCCATTTCTTTTCATTTCTGTTACATGAGGTTTTACTTGTGCCATTTTTGTGTGCACTACTTAAGTTGTCCCATTTTCCTATATTTCACCCCCTCTCTTTTTTTTTTCATCTCTCAATTTGGCATTTTGTATTTCAGTTCTATCCCTTGAATGGTTATACTAGACAATGTAGGTTCACCTCTAACTTTGAGGGTTTAATGTTGACAATGACTAGACTGACCAAGTGACTGGTCCAGGAATTGCTTCCCAGGAGGTCCCAAGCCTGAGGTTCCAATAAGGGTGGGGAAGATAATGACCTTGGCACAGGGACCATGACCTTTGAGGACATGGCTGGCTGTCTCTCCTGGAGAAGGAGCTTCCTACCAGGCCCAGAGGAGCATGGTCCATGCGGAGCACTGAAGACCTTTGAACTCGAGCCCTCGCTGGGACTTGAGGCCACTCCCACCTCCCCCCAACCACCGTGGCCCCACAGCTGGAGTTGATGAGAAGCCAGGGTACTGAACAGCAAGGACTTGAATCCAGCCAAGACAGGGAGGCCCAGCTCTGAACCTATAAACACATGGTGTTCGGAAAGGCCTGGAGAAGCAGCAGCCATTATTTACTGCCAGAAAATTCACGAGGCAAGTCCCATATGTGTTAGGAGTGTGAGGAACCACACACGTCCTACAAGTGCTGCAATGACAAGAAAGCATCCGAAATTCCCCCCTCATTTGGCACCAGGATCTTCTATGCAAAGAAAGGTCTTTTCAGTGCAGGGAAGATGAGGAAACCTGGAGCCAAAGCTGTCGCCTCCTTCAGAATTCCAAAGTCCACACCGCAGAAGGGATTTGTTGGGGAAGCCAGGCTGAGAAAGTTCCCACTCACTCAGCACGGAGAATTCACACCCAGGAGAGGCCGTCTATGCGAGATTCTTCAGCCACGCTCAGGCCTTAAGCATCCCGAATGCTGACACTGGAGAGATGCCTGGTGAGTGCAATGTGTGAAGAAGCTTCATTTGTCACCCGGAACTTCACAGGCTAACGGGCCTCATGAGCAAAGCCAGCGTGGGGGACTTTCCGCCGCAGGTACACCCTCGGGAGTGCACATCAGAGATGGTCTTAGGGCTGCTGTGCACGCACCTCCGCATCCTCGTTCAGGAACAATGTGTTCCTGCCTGAGAGGCGAGCAGGAGCGTGGCCTTTGTGAGAAAGGCTTCGGTCATGATGCAACCCCATGTCCAGAGCACCCATGCCAAGGGCCATGGGGTGGCCACAAGGGCCACAGAGTTGTGAGGCCTTCGGGGGCGATGATGTACTTTCTGACCTTCCCTGGAACCCAGGGTGAGTTGTCACCCCCAGGGCTGATGGGAAGAAGCCTTCCTTCCTCTCCATCCTGGTGGGGCAGCTGCCGCCCCCACATGATCAAAGAACGCAGCCTCTAGTGTCACCCACACTATCCTGGAGCAAATCCAGACTGTCCTGTGCACAGAACTGGCCTAATCTGGACAAGGGGACCCAAGGGGTGTCAGCTGGAAGCTTCTGGGCAAGGCTTCCTTGTCCCATGGATTTTAAAGTCTCTATGTGACAGCTGTGATGGCTTCAAACAGCCTATGAGTCCCCTTATTTGTGGACTGTGGTATCCAAAGTGGGCAGAAGTTGCCCTAGAACAAATCCCCCAAAGATACCAGGAATGACTGTCATTAGATGAGATCGGGCACGTTCAGGGTGGTATGGCCGTAGACAGGAATGACTGTGTTATCAAACTCTATCCTCCATGTTTTTTAAGTTCTCTTTTATATTTTAAATCTATTATGTTCTGGCTGCATTTAGGATAATTTTTTTCAGGTCAAATTTCAGATCTAAGTTCTATTTTCTCTTTTTACCTATGTCTTATCTGCTGTTCAGCCCATTTAGTAAACTTTGTGTCAATTATTATAATTTATATATAATTCTAGAATTTCAGGTGTGTGTGTGCTTGTTTAATTTGACTGGATATTTCCAATCGTTTTGTTTTGTTTTTTTAATCTTTTATTTTTAAAACATATTAAGCATCCTTATACTCTATCCTTGATGATTTCAATTTCTATGTTCTTTACTGTTTTGAATTCTGCTCACTCTTATTCACCATGGCTTGTTTCCACATATATGTTGTGATTTTTCTGATTGTTAATTTATGTTCCTTGAAACACTGAGAAAATTATTTCAGGACTCCTTTGAAAGTACAGGGCTCCTAGAGGATTTGGGCTACTCTCAGCCCAGTACCCAGGACTACAACTCATGACTGACTACATTAAACAACATTCTAGACCCAGGACTTTCTGTGCCGCACAGGAAGAGTGACTATTGGCCCCAAACTCAGGTTTGAGTTATAGATATAACTCTAACATTATACACATAATGTTGTATATATGTATACCATATACATACATAGAATGTTCACCCTAAAAACTTGTAAGCATAAACCCATCGGTTTGTACTTACAAGTTTATAGGGGCAAGATTCTACGTATGTATATATGTATAACACATATGTATATATGGAAACATAGATGTATATATAATTATATTATTAGATGCAATTATATCTACATATTATGTATGCTATAATATATACATATTACATTTGTATACATGTAAACATATGTAATTACACTTAAGAATTCTGCCCTATGAAATACGCACTCTAATTTCATCCTGGTAGGAAACTGGCAAGACTGTGTGATACCTCAAAAATCTGTAAGTGACATACAAGTCATTATCTTTCTTCAGGATTTGGATGAATAAAAATCTGTTTGTAGCCCCTAGCCCTAGGCTGGTGGAGAGTGACTGTTTATTGTTGCCCACTGCCATCCTGGTATCCTTCTGATCAGCCAGCAGATTGGCAAGAGAAAGCTCCTCTCATGATTCTCGCTCAAACGCTGTACCTGTTGCTGTTGACAGACTCTGTTCCTGAGAGAAGGTATTAACTGCCAGCTGGCTCTGACAGTTTGGGAACTAACGCTGACATTTGTGCTGGCAGCATAACAGTACTTACAACTCGGGAAATGTATACAGTTAGATTACGACGGAGCCAGCGAGTTTTGAGGTTAAAAAAATACAACAATATACATGTGAAGCATGACCATAATAACAAAATTAACTTAAAAATAAATTCAGAGCTTAGAGGTTCTTTCAGGAAATATCTGCGGTCTATGAAACATATGGCATATACGTGCAAAGAGAGAAAGGATTACAAAGAACAGAGGATGGTAATTCAATTACATTGCCGGCCACCCATACTATATTTTGTAATAGTCCACTATGTCAGAAAATTACTAAAGAAAGGTAGAAGTAGATAAAGCAGAAAAAAAAATCAATTTTGAATGATGGGGAATATAAATATAAAATATCACTGGAGCAGGAGAGAAGGTGAATCTCATGCTTCTGTAATTTTTCTTTTGGAGGCTCTGCACTGGCTCTCCTTTTCTCACCTCTCCTTTTCCTTCTATGGATATAACTTTGCAATGAGTTTAAATTGGCACATTTCCACATGGTCCCCCCAAATGATTAAGTCACTAGGAAAGTGACCCTGAAAGGCAGGGGCACAGGTTGGAATTTTGGTGAATGTAATTAACCTATTTAAATATCATAACACTTTTGGCAAACATTATTAGATGGAAGAACAGTCAGTTGACATTTTGTCTCTAATTTCCTAGCAAACAGTGAAGATGTCATCATTTTCTTGCAATAAGAGGAATGAATGTGACCAGGTACTTACTGCACTAGTCCCAGGGCAGTGTGGGGATTGGCATTCACCACTCATCCGGTTTGGAATTAAAACATCATCCCAGCAAGATGGACCCTTTGGGAAAAAACAATATATGCTTACATGAGTTATAATAGAAATGTACTCCTTAAGACATGTTTCCACTTATATTATAAAATAATAGTGAAATTAGTGTGTAGTCCAATGATTTTCAAAGTGTGGTCTGCAGACTCTGGGGGTCCCCGTGACCCTTTCAAGGGATGTGCTAGGTCAAAACTATATTCATCAACATACAAAGACTATATTTGACATTTTGCTCCAAATCTGTTCATTTTCCACTTATAGCCTCCCCCTAGGGCTGAGGTTAAATGCACCTTACTAGAAAGGCCATCCCTGACTTTGCTCCACTTCTGTGTCTGCCCTTTCAGGCTTCCTTTGCTTCATAATAATTATTACTACCGTCCCCACCCCACCCCACCATGCAGTGGCCCAGCACAGAGCAAGGGCTGTCTGTCCCTAGTGATCACAGCTACACAAAAGCCAACTTGGTCTACTCTGTTCCCTGAGGCATCCCAGCACCTAGAGGAGGGCCTGGCATCGAGGGGGTGCTCAGCAAGCTTCCCCAGGCATCAAAGAAATAAAAATTCAATAAAAGCAACACTTCTTTTAAATTAGAGAAGATCATTTAAAATGAAATATCAGTGTCAATTATTGCATTCCTCTTGGAAAGCAAACCAGTAAAAAGCATCACAAGCATTCAACTAGTTCATAACTTTTTGACTAAATTTTAAGAAATCGGGCTGTGCACGGTGGCTCATTCCTATAATCCCAGCACTTTGGGAGGTTGAAGGGGGCGAATCACCTGAGGTCAGGAGTTCAAGACCAGTCTGACTAACATGGCGAAACCCTGTCTGTACTAAAAATACAAAAATTAGCTGGGTGTGGTGGCACACGCCTGTAATCACAGCTACTCAGGAGGCCAAGGTAGGAGAATCGCTTGAATGCAGGAGGCAGAGGTTGCAGTGAGCCGAGATTGTGCCACTGCACTCCAGTCTGGGTGACATAGCAAGACTCCATCTCAAAAAACAAACAAACAAAGAAACAAAAAATCAAAAGCAAAAGGCAGGTAGGGGAGAGGGCACAGGGGATCAGGAGCAGCAAATTTCCAGATCCTCAAATCTTCTAAACAGAAAGTTCAGACCATCTACTTGGAAACAAAAATCAAAATAGAATGTTTAAATTGCAGCAATACCTTCAATTTCAACCTAAAATTCTGTGTCTGACCTAATTATCAATTAAATGGGAGAATGGGAAAAAGTGGCTTGGGGAGATACAAGTTGGAAAGTTGGCTTGTATGTCTGTGAGGGCTCAGGGTTCAGGAAATGATCAGATGCCTGAGGAAAGCCCCAAGTGGCAGCCTGGACCTCCTCACCGTGGGTGGAGCAGTGAGGTGGCCACGGGAGGGGCGGAGTAAGAGGTGGGTTGTCTCCCCAGCTGTGACACAGAAAGGAGGAGGAGGGAGGGTGGCATCAAGGGCTGGAGGAGATTGACAGAGCTTCCGGGAGACGTGGTATGAGGCCAGTGCCCAGTGCAAGGCAGAAGGTTAGGACTCAGGGGAAGAGGCTGTGGTGATTTTACTACCGACGACGTTTGGACCCAGCTAGAGTTTAAGTTGTAGGAGCGAAATCGGTCATCACAAGGCCCATCTCTGCTTCAGGAACCAGTGCAGAGCCGCCCTGGCACTTCGTAGCAGATGCTGAGGAAAATGCCGTGGGAGGTGGGCAGGGGTTCACAGCCACCCCTGCCAGTCTGCAGGAGTGCTCCCTCCCTCCCTCCTTTACCATTACATGTGTGCACACACACATGCATGCCACACACTCACACATACATGCACACACCACACACACTCAGGCATGCACGCACACAGGCATGCACGCACACAGCATGCCACACACCACACGTGCATAAACACACCACATACATACACGTGCACACACATCCCACACACCTCACACACCCCACACACATATACCCACATGCATGCACGCACACCAAGACACACCACACATGCACGCACACCAAGACACACCACACATGCATAAACACACCACATATGTACATGTGCACATATATCCCTCACACCCCACACACCTAACACGCCCCACACACATACATCCAAACACATGCATGCACACCAAGACACAGCACACATGCATAAACACACCACACACACTCACACACACACACACAATACCACACAGCACACAGGCATACACATACTACATACACTCACACACTCATGCATGCACACATGCACTATTCTAGAGAAAAGCAGGGGACGCAGAGCAGTTCTCCAGGCCTGAGCCGTACCTGAAAGAGACTGAGCCATTTGACAGAGGCTCTTTACCCCAGACTTCAAAAGATCGGTGCATCTGGGATCCACCGATCATTAACCCAAAGGCCACCGCTTAATATGGAGGTAAATTTGCAGAAGAGTTCTAGCAGGACTGAAGCTGCGATGGTTTGAAAAGCCTGCTTTCAAGCTTGGCCCTTGGCTGGCATCTGGGAATGTGAATTTTGGAAGCGTCCACCTCATTCCCTTACTGCTACGGGTGGTGTGCAGAGCCTGAACTGTCAGCACAAACCATGGCTATGCGCAACATCTTCTCACCCTCGGCAAGGCTGGAATTTTGATAAGCCCCAGGCAGAGGTGTCTGCATGACCAGTTCCCACTAAAATCGCTGGGCACTGACTCTCCATTGAGCTTCCTGGCAGACAACACTTCACACGCGTTGTCACAACTGAGTGCCTCTCGAGTGACCACTGGGGGAGGACTCAGAGCCTTACCTGCGGTTTCCCCTAAACTCCTCCCCTGGGCCTTTTCCCCTCGCTTCATATCCTTTTGTTGTAGTGAATCTTAGCTATGTGTGTGACAGGACAGCAAGTCCTGCAGGCTCTCCTGGTGAATCACTGAATCTGGAGGGGGGAGGTGGTCTTGGGGGCCCAGGACATGACGACATAGGATGGGTGATCAAGGCAATGTTCTCCCAGGCACATAGGAGGGTCGGGGCTCATCATTAATATCACACCAGTCACAAAGAACAAGCCGTTTCATTTTCTTTGCACATCCCACTGTGTTCACGATAATGGAAGCACTTATGTGACTTTCAACTTTAGAGTAACACTGTTAAAACTGAACAGAGGATGTTAATTATGATTATGTAACCAAATATATATGTTATTCAGCTTGGACAATATAAAAGCAAAAACAGAAATGTGAGGACTTCGAAGGCAGAAGTGAGGCTGGAGAGAAAACAGAAAAGTGCTGATGAATTCCCTGACCTGCCAAGCTGTTTTTATAGAAGGTTGTCTGCACCTTTGATTTTTAAACATGAGCATATATTCACTCGATAAAAGTTACAAATGTATAGAAATAAAAGAGAGGAAAAGAAATGATACCTACGATCTTGATCACGTTCATCAGCCTCATTTTTCCGGCTTAAAGTGAGAAATTCAGTGGAGATAAATGTGGCTAGAATGCAGTCTGCTACAACGAATACACTTTTTAATGTGAGGACCTTTCTTACTCCTATACAAAAACTTTGAACTATAATTGCTTTAGCCATGCAACTTCTGGAACGCTGTGTACGACAATTAGGCAATTGAGGTTTTATATTTTCTAAAATATGACAGGAGCAAAGTTAAAGGTGCTTCGTAATGGCATAGATTCACTGGGACATTTGTTTCTATTTTCTGGATAGTCATAACATTCATACTAATAGTGTGAGTAGTATGGATAAATTAGCATGTCTATTTTATTATATTGAATTCCCATATTCAACAGAGGATTTTAATTATGATTATTAAATATATATGTAATGGACAAATTACATGGCAAATCGCAAATCCTTTGAGGGGAACCCAGAGGGCACATCTTGCCCCTTTGTTTGTTTTAATGTCTGTTTCTCTGTAGGTTGTGGTTTGTTCTACCTTTACGGACACTACAAATCAGATTTCTCTCTTTTTTAGACAATTAGGAAAACTTTAGAGTCAAATTTGTGGACCAGCTCTTGCAATTTTACATAACTCATAATACACACTTCGTTTACCAAAATTACCCTTGGCTTCATATTACTTTCCTTTGATCCCTTTCCTCATCTAATTTAATTTTTCCTGGTTTTCATCTGCATGTACCCCTGCAAGCTTGTCACATCATTCTGAAACGAGTCAGGGGATAATTAGGTCATTGTCGGGCCTTGTGATGTAACCTGACTGACAGCTCTAACAGGAGCAGTGCTCCCTGGGATGGTAGGTCATCTCGCCTCCGGGGACAAGGTGATCTCTGGCCAGATGCCTGTGCCGAGCTCTGGCTCTCATACTGTGGCTGGTGGCAATTCCCAGTGAACCATACTGTGCTTGAGGCACCGAAAAGTCCCTGCGTTTAAAAGAAATCCATTTCGCTGTGGTTAACCATTAACTAAATGGGACAACATTGCTTCTCTTCTCTGGAAGTTTCTTCTGACTGACTCATGACACATGCAATGGTCAATAACACACCTATGTGGCAACAGCCAAGAAGGAGCACTAATAGGCCGGGCATGGTGGCTCATGCCTGGAATCCCAGCACTTTGGGAGGCTGAGGCGGATGGATCACCTAAGGTCAGGAGTTCAAGACCACCCTGGCCAACATGGTGAAACCTTGTCTTTAATAAAACACAAAAATTAGCTGGGCATGGTGGCGGGTGCCTGTAATCTCAGCTACTTGGGAGGCTGAGGGAGGAGAATCGCTTGAACCAGGGAGGCAGAGATTGCAGTGGGCCAAGATCACGCCACTGCACTCCAGCCTGGGCGACAGAGTGAGACTCTGCCTCAACAAGAAAAAAAAAAAAAAAAAAAAAAGAAGGAGCACCAATAATTAAATGCAGGAGTTAGGGCCCAGTTATATTTTGCTTCACAGAGTAAGACTTCTTACCTCAAAGTCTAGAATTCAGTGAGACTTTTCTGTGCATATCACAGATGTTTATTTTTTCATATTTAAATTTTTACTGCCCTAATAGCAACTAAAATATTTATGGAACAATTCCCGTAATTGCCACATCAGGTACTATGTTATCTGACAAATTCGTGTTTTACAGAGACATTATAGAAAACTCATTCACACATTCTTCTTGATTTCAAACCATAACACAATGGTGTAAGTAGTAAAACTGAATGGAATTCTTTTGAATCTGGGACTTTAACACAGTAAAATGGATATGCTAGTTTATGCAGCTGCTCACACTAATAGTGTGAATGCTATGGCTATCCTGAAAGTAGAAACAACTGTCCAAGTGAATTTATACCCTTACAAAGCAGATTTAACTGTGCTCCTGTCAAATTTTGGAAAACATAAAACTTTAATTGCCTAATCATTGAACACAGTGTTTTAAGAGTTGCATGGCCAAAACAATTATAGTTAATAGTTTTTAAATAGTAGCAAGAAAGGTCTTCAGATTAAAAAGGACTGCAAAAATGCATGGCAGTAGAAGGGAGCTATGGATGATAATACATCAATTACAGAAGCAAAACCACTATTTCATCCCTCAAATCTACCGAATTAGAGAAAGATATCTGAATAAAATGTCACATAGTCTAATAGGAAAAATTTGGCTGGTTTTTAGAGAACGTTCCCTTTTTTTTGCCTAGTAATGACGACAACCAAGAAAAATATATGAATTATTTTAGCAACACTAGCAGGGTGAGGAAACCATGGGCTGCTGGCCAAATCCCACCTTATACAGACTCTGTGCTAAGAAATGTTTTCATGTTTGTTAATAGTTGAAAAGCATAAAAAGAAGAATGTTTCGTGACACATGAAAACTATGAGAAATTTAAAATTCATTGTCCATAAAGTTTTATTGGCATATAGCCACATACAGCATGGTTGCTTGTATCCTACAATGAGCTGTTGCAACACAGACCTCATGAACCACACAGACTATCACGTTTACTGTTGGGCCCTTTATAGAAAAAACTTGCCAACCCCTGATCTACAGCAAATTAAATTTTCCAAACTCATACTGAAAAGTACTCTTTTATTTTTAATATTGTGGCAGCACTTTGGCTAACATGTAATCGCATATGTTTGTATGAGTAGGTATGTCCTGGGTCTCAAGTGAGAAATTACAATGAAAACCTTAGTGCTGTTGACCTGAGAATTCCGAGAAGACGGTGATAGAGAAGCAGCAATTGAATCCTGGGATTCATCAAATTGTTTGCATCAGTAAGTGGAAAATGACAACTAGAGATGGCATTTGTGGATTGGTCCTGACTAATGTTACTGTCTATAGAAAAGCGTGAAGCAAATATTATCCAAACACGTCTATATGATGCACGTAAATCAGAAATACAGAAAAATGACCCCACAGAGGGAAAGCATTGATAAAATCTGTAACATGTGGGTTTTAAAATTTATTTTCAAAAGTTCTAGAACTAATAATCTGAAAGCCATTTTGGCTATGTCTTTCAATGCCCAGAAAAGTGGAAAATTGAAGTATGTAACTGACTAATTCATATCCAAATATTACTCAGACACAGCCCAGACTCACAAAACAAAATAACTATTTTTCTTGAGTTATCTAAATAAATGCTATAATCTGCTCATCATATGTGAGTATATGCATTGATGCTTAAAATAAATTGCTAATTCTATTTTCCAAAATGTTAATAGAAAACCATGGCATTTACGGTTTTTGAAAAATGTTATTTAATCGTAATTTTACTTAAACTATACTTACCCTATTATCTCATCTTGTCATCAAATATGAAGGATTTCAAATATTCTCTTGAGTAATCCACAAACATTTAAGCCACATAATTAAGTGTAAGGGACTAAAATAATTTTGTAAATCATACTAAGGACATAATACAACAACAGCAAAACTATCTTGAAAAAGCTGTACCCAGAAGCTTGAGTCCTCCCTTGATGTTTTTCTATCTGTGTCTGCAACAAAATGATACAAAGAAGGAGCTTTGAAGTTCACAAACCTGTTGTATTTCATTTCTACCAATGACTAGCTATATGTTCCCGAGCTAGTTGCATGGACCCATTCCAAACTTAGTACTCTTCATCTGAAAAGTAAGGAATTAAATACCTACTTCACAGAGTGTGCATGAAGATTAAATGAAACAACACAAATACAAACAACACCGTGCAAAGGCAACACAACAAACGCCTTTACACAGTTCCTGGCACATAGAGAGTTAAAAAAATGGCAACTGTTACAAGTATTATTTCTTATTTCTCAAAATAGAACTGCCTCAAGAGGGTTATTTTTGGTTTAGTAAAAACTGAGCAGTAAGAAGCCCTTTCCAAGGGACCTGGACCCACGGCCCAGTGGGTTTCTGAATTTATCCTTTTTCTCAATTTCCCTATTATCCAGCCCTCCCCAGGATCATGTCACTTTCTACAGCATGCTGTTTATAACTCTTCTAAAGCATGTATCGCCCTATGTCATATAGTAGACACTGACACTGTTCTGAGCATCCATCTTCCTTCATTTGATTTAAAGATCCTGCACTGTCACAAAGCCAAGCACAGTGCCGTGGTTAGAGCAGCAGCATGATAAATGCAATCATTAAATAGTAACCAGGAAAAAGAACGAAAAAAATTCGTTAAACCAAAATATTCATCCACTTACCAAGTATTTATTGTTGCTCTTAAACCCTGAGACTGCAGTTATAAAAAAGAGAGAATAATCGCTTTTCTTGTAGACTTTCTATAGTAGCTACAAAAAAATGGTATTACAAATGAACCAATCACATCCATTAAAATGAGTAAGATTTTTGAAAATGCCCATGTCAAAGACGGGCAAGTTGGAAGACAACTGGAATATACACACTGTTGGTGCACATGGAAAATAGTATAGTCACTGCTGAAATCTACTAGGCATTCTTTTTTTAAAGTAAACATAAAAGTAGCATATGACTCAGTTATTCTACTCTTAGGTAGTCATGTGAGATAAATGAAAATATATCCACACAGAATGTTGCAGGCAAGTGCTCCTAACAGTTTTATTCATAGCAAATGTAAACTGGAGGGCACCCACATAACTATGAAATATTTCATCTGACTGGATAGACAAGATGTAGTATAACTATTCAGTGGATGACCACTCAAGAATAAGCAGTGTCCTGTTACCTATAAATGCAACAACATTAACAATTCTCAAAATCAGCCTGAGTGAAAGAAGCCAAACATGGAATATGTGGCATGATTCCATGTATATGAAATGCAGAGGTCGCTTAGGGCTGGGAGCACAGAGTGGGAACAAGCCACATAAACACATAAGGGTTATTTTGGGGGTTATGGGCTGAACTGCATCCCCTCAAAATTTATGTTTAAGTACTAACCCGCCGTTCCTCAGAATGTGAATGCATTTGGAGATAGGTCTTGACAGAGGTAATTAAGTTAAAATGAGGTCATTAGGGTGAGTCCCAATCCAATATGACTGATGTCCTTAAAAACAGAGGAAAGGCCATGTGAAAATATGGGGAGAAGGTGGCCATCTGCAAGCCAAGGACAGGGGCCTTGGAAAACACCAAGCCTGCTGACACACGTTGATCTCGACTTCTAGCTGCCAGAAATGTGAGAAAATACATTTCTATTGTTTATGCTTTCCAGTCTGGGGTATTTTGTCATGGCAGTCCTAGCAGACAAATATAGAGGGTATGGAAATGTTCTTTATCATGACTGTGCTAGTGGCTTTATGTTGTTATGTACTTGTCAGAACTCCTCAAATTGTACCCTTCAAATAGTCTATTTACACAAATTATTCTCAATAAAGTGGGTAAGGAAAAAAATGAACTGAGAAGTTGACAAGGAAACTCAATAAGAGACAGAGGCTCTCTGTAGCAAATGTTGCTTGAAAAACTGAATATAAATATCTCACTCAATACAGAAAGCAAATGGGAACTGCTTTATAACCTTGGAACAGGTAGAACTTCCTTGTAAGGACACAGAAGGTTCTAATCCCACATAAAGGAATGTATAAATTGAATTTCAATGAACATTAGAGCTCATCAAAAACACTAAAATATGACTATGCAAGCCACAGACTTGGGAAAATATTAGTAATACATATAATCGTAAAATAAGTAATCTCAGAGCTTATAAAGAGCTAATATAAAGGACACATTAATAATACAGACATAAACACACCAGTTAAAAATAAGCAAAAACCTTGAACAGGCTATTCACAAAACAAGACATATAAGTGGCCAATAATTATATAAAATGATGGTCAACATCATTAATAACAGGGAAAATACAAGTTAAAATCACAAGATACAATTTCACTTGATTTCACATTTTAGCCACTATGATAATACTAAATGTCGGTGAGGATAAAGATTAACAAACGCTCTCATATATCATTGGTGGAAATATAAAACAACCACTTTGAAAATGGTTTTGGAATTTCTTTCTTTTTTTTTTTTTGATACAGAGTTTCACTCGGTCACTCAGGCTGGAGTGCAGTGGTGCGATCTCCGCTCACTGCAAACTCTGCCTCCCAGGTTCAAGTGATACTCCTGCTTCAGCCTTCCAAGTAGCTAGGATTACAGGCATTTGCCACCACACCCGGCTAATTTTCGAATTTTTAGTAGAGACAGAGTCTCACCATGTTGGCCAGGCTGGTCTGCAACTCCTGACCTCAAAAGATCCGCCTGCCTCGGCCTCCCGTAGTTCCGGGATTACAGGCAAGAGCTGCAGCGCCCAGCCCTGGAATTTCTTATTACATTAAACATATAGTTAAACTATGACTCAGCACTTTCACTCCAAGGTGTTGGTCCAAGAAAAATGAAAATATACACACACACACACAGCAACACAGACTCGTACAAGAATCTAACATCACAGCCTTACTCATGTTAACCCAAACCTGGAAACAAGCAAATGTCCTTTGACAGTGACTAGAATAAACCATGGGGTATCACATAGTAGCAGACTCAGAAATGAAAAGAGAGCTACTGAGTCACACAACCACACGGATGAGTCTCGAAACAAAACACCATATTTACCGAAAGGAGCTGGCCATAGAAAAGTGTGTATTATATGATTCCATTTATATGAAATCCAGCAAAAAGAAAGATTAATCTATGGCGATAAAAATCAGAAGAGGTTATCTTTGGAATGGGGAGGTACTGACTGGAAAAAGAGATAAGGGAACTTTCTGGAAATGTTCTACATTTTGGTTGGGGTAGTAGTTACATGAGTGTATGTAACTGTCGAAGCTTTTAGAATTGACACAGTGCATTTTGTAGAGTGTAAATTGTTCTATAATTTAAAATAATAGACTGAATCTCCTATCCTATCCTTCAGTGATTTCCTCTTAGCTTTTGGAAACAATAGTCTGTGATTTCTGTTATAAGATAATCCAAGCCACTGCCAATCAACACAAAAGACTAACCAGTCCTAGGGCTTTGAACTGGTTACTAACCTTCATCATCAGGCTACAAAACTCTTAAAGTCAAGGACTGTGTCCTACATATATCTATGTGCTTTGCTGTGAATAGATAAATGTTTTACCTAAACATAGTGAATACACAAGAATAATTAAGTCAGACTTTAATTTTCTCATCTGTAAAATAATGAAAACTGAAAAATCTGTGTTTTCAAAGTTACATTTTCTTTTAAGCAGGGTACTTTCATTACATGAAATTGTCTATAGTAACCAAATACATAAAACAAATAAAGCTGACCCAACGTGGTTGAAGAAGAAGGACGAGTCCCCAGAATTCTCATTAATGGCCTCTTTTCTCTTTGTCCCATGTGATGCCCTTAAGGGCCCTCCCCACAGAAAACAATTTGAAATCCTAAAAGTCTCTTACAATAATACACCATGGGTATGCTCAGAGAAAAGTCCACAGTGGTAAAGAATCTGGCAGAAGATGGTTGAATCAAATTGTATTAGGGTTCTTCAGAGGGGGAGAACTAATAGGATCTATGTGTATATGAAAGGGAGTTTATTAGGGAGAATTGGCTCACATGATCACAAGATGAAGTCCAAGGATAGGCTGTGTGCAGGCTGAGGAAGAAAGAAGCCAGTAGTGGCACAGTCCGAGTCCAAAAGCCTCAAAAGTAGGGAAGCCAACAGTGCAGGCTTCAGTCTGTGGCTGAAGACCTGAGAGCCCCTGGCAAACCACTGGTGTAAATCTAAGAGTCCAAAGGCTGAAGAACCTGGAGTCTGATGTCCAAGGGCAGGAGGAATGAAAACATCCAGCATGAAAGAAAGATGGAAGCCAGAAGACTCAGCAAGCCAGCTTATCCCAATTTCTTTGGTTTGCTTTGTTCTAGCCATGGGGGCAGCAGATTGGATGGTGCCTACCCACATTGAGGATGGGTCTTCTTCACCCAGTCCACTGACTGGAATTTCAATATCCTCTGGCAACACCCTCACAGACATGCCTTGAAACAATTCTTTTCTTTTTCTTTTTTTTTTTTTTTTGGTCAATTTTTTAAAAAATTATATGTTAAGTTCTAGGGTACACGTGCACAACGTGCAGGTTTGTTACATATGCATACAGGTGACATGTTGGTTTGCTTCCCCCATCAACTCGTCATTTACATTAGGTATTTCTCCTAATGCCATCCCTCCCCCAGCCCTCCACCCTATGACAGGCCCCAGTATGTGATGTTCCCTGCCCTGTGTCCAAGTCATCTCATTGTTCAATTCCCACCTATGAGTGAGAACACGTGGTGTTTGATTTTCTGTCCTTGTGATATTTTGCTGAGAATGATGGTTTCCAGCTTCATCCATGTCTCTGCAAAGGACATGAACACATCCTTTTTTATGACTGCATAGAATTCCATGGTGTATATGTGCCACATTTTCTTATTCCAGTCTATCATTGATGGACATTTGGGTTGGTTCCAAGTCTTTGCTATTGTGAATAGTGCTGTAATAAACATACGTGTGCATGTGTCTTGATAGTAGCATGATATATAATCCTTTGGGTATATACCCAGTAATGGGATTGCTGGGTCAAATGGTGTTTCTAGTTCTAGATCCTTGAGGAATCGCCACACTGTCTTCCACAATGGTTGAACTAATTTACACTCCCACTAACACTGTAAAAGTGTTCCTATTTCTCCACATCCTCTCCAGCATCTGTTGTGCCTGGAAACAATTCTTTACCAGCTATCTAGGCATCCTTCAACTGAATCAAGTCAACACCTAATACTAACCATCACACAAATCCTTAAAAGGCCATCCTTTATTTTCTCTCTCTCTCTTTTAAGGAAACACATATTAGCTGTGGCTAACACATATGTTTATTAGAACACATATATTATGCTCTTTGCTATGGTCTAGATATGTCCCCTAAAATTCATGTGTTGGAAACTGAGTTCCTAATGCAACAGTGTTAGGAGGGGGGCCTAATGGAAAGCGTTTAAGTCACAAGGGCTCCACCTGCATGAATGGATCAATACCCCTAAGAAAGGAGCTTGCAGGAGTGGGTTCTCTTTCTACTGCTCTTCGACCATGTGAGGACACACTGTTCCTCCCTTCTGGAGCACATAGAATTCAAGGTGCTATCTTAGAAGCAAAGAGACCAGGCCTTGACCTGCTGGGGCCTTGATCCAGAATTGTGAGAAATAGATTTCTGTTCTTTTTAAGTTACTCAGCCCCAGGAATTCTAATATAGCAGCACAAAAAGAACTAAGACATTCTTAAAATACTTAATTGAATCACTGATATAGATCACATGACATTATCCAGGTGAAACAGACATTTGTCTTTATGTTACGGCAGAAGCTTTCAGTTGTTCCTCTCTTCTTTTATGGTAATAGAATTTCTGATTTATAGCTGAGCATACGACTCCCGGGAAAAATGACTCTACCTCCCAGCTTCCCTTGCCTGACTGGCCATGTAAGTGATGACCAACAGGATATAACAGAGGTGTCCTGTGGAAACTTCTACTTGTCCTTTTCTTCATGCATTTTTTTTTCTCTCCTGTTTGTAATATACATAGTGCATCTTGAACCACAAGTTCAAGGTTATACAACGTAGAGCAACAATATAGAGAGAGTCTGGGTTCCTGTCATCATGAAGTGCCACAGCAGCCTTGAACCACCTATCTAAACTTTTACATGAGAGAAAAACTGAACTCTCACATTACATAAGTCACTGTTACTTTGAATTTTTAAGATATTCACTGTCAAATTCAATGGTCATTATTATTACAATTAAATTAACTTTGTTTTGATAGAAAAATCAATGGAGCACACAAAACAGTAGCAATATTCTATGATCTAAGAAACCAACAAGAATTTTCTTTTACATACATGAGGATGTTGACATAGGAAGATAAATAAGTCTTTTGGAAGACAAAAGTAAAATATTACTTATAATACATCAGGGAATAAGACCTTATTTATAAGTTCATTGAGTTTTTACAATTACAGAAGTTGACCACAAAACCCAAACTTTTAAAAAAGCATTGATCATTTTGATGAAAATCTTTACCAAATGTGTTCTATAGTCCATCCTTATTTCAGCAGATTACATGCGACATGCACATGATGACTTAGCTTTCTAAAAAGAGCAATGGTATAACGAATATATGCCACATGCCAGAAGCCATAGTTAATACCATATGTACCTCATCCCTAGTGACCTATAAACAAAACAAGGTGGGCAGTACCACAGCCTTTTTTACAGATGGAGAGACTAAGGCTTGGAGATGCTAAGAGATATGTCCAAGGCTACAAGTTTACAAAGTAACAAAGTCCATTTATCATAAAAGTATTTGTTGTTTTGTTCACTTTTCAGACACAGTTTTAAAAAATACATGTCAAATAAGCATTTTTTATTTACTGTTTTAACATGAACTACAGTGAAATCCTTGCTAACTGTATCTCTTTCCTTCAGAGGCAGATGTCAGACAGATGTCACCATCATGTCAGGATGGTGGACACTTTCCTATCTGGTGGGTAGGAAATCAGTAACTACATTTACTAATTATGAAAACACCACCAAGTTAAGATTTTGTTACAAGACATGTGTACGGACATACATTTTTGGAATATATGTCAATATCTTTACACTCCTTTGGCCTCTTTGCTTATAACCTGCTTTTCATTTAGTTATTTCCTGAGTTTTGTAGGTGTTTTTCTTTTAAAGTCTTTATTATCGACAGGTTTTTCCAGGTACATTACTTCATTTATCTCAGAAATCATATGAGACATTATACTTGGCATTTCTTTTCTATTGCTGTGTAACAAATAACCACAATTTTGTTGCTTAAAACAACATGCTTTTATGATCTCACAGTTTCTGTGGGGCACGGCCTGGTGTGACTTCTGCTCAGAGTCCCATGAGGCCCAGTCAAGATGTCGGCTGGGCTGCTCTCTTCCCTGGAGACTCCATTACAGCGAAACTAGCTTCTAAGCTCTCTCAGGCTGTTGGCAGAATTAACTTCCTTGCAGCTGTCATTACAAGGGCCTCGGCTTTCTGCTGCCTGTTGGCTGGAGGCCTCCTGCCGTTCCTTGCCATGTGGGCTTCCTCACCTTGGCAGTTCACTTCATCAAGTCAACAAGGAGAGGGTCTGCTCCAGTCTCCACTGAATCCATCATAAGTAATATCGTCAGGGGAAGTCGTAGATAACATAATTGGCACGGTCAGGGAAATGAAATCACTTTTGCTGTATTTTCTTGGTTAGAGAAAGCAATTTCACATGAGCATGTACAGGAGGTGGTGGGAGGTCACTGGGCCGGGGGGGTGGGAGTCACCTTCATGTCTGTCCATGCCCCGTTTAGCAAATTAGGAGAAAGAGCTTTCATAAAATTAAAGTTTCAGAAGTGGTAACTCAATATATAACATTAGTTGTCAAGTGCTCAGGCTATTTTTCAAAAATATAAACACATGTTTCAGTTTAGGTATGTGAATATTTGAACACTTCCTTGGAGTCCTCCTTTTAAAATTTCAAATAAGTCATTTTATAGCTTGGGAGATGATATGGTTTGGCTGTGTCCCCACCCAAATCTCAACTTGAATTGTATCTCCCAGAATTCCCTCGTGTTGTGGGAGGCACCTAGAAGGAGGTAATAGAATCATGGGGGCTGGTCTCTCTCGTGCTATTCTCATGATAGTGAATAAGTCTCATGAAATGTGATGGGTGTATCAGGGGTTTCCACTTTTGCTTCTTCCTCATTTTCTCTTGCCACCACCATGTAAGAAGTGCCTTTCACCTCACGCCATGATTCTGAGGCCTCCCCAGTCATGTGGAACTGTTAAGTCCAATTAAACCTCTTTTTGTTCCCAGACTCAGGTATGTCCTTATCAGCAGTGTGAAAATTGACTAATACAGGAGATATTAAGAAATAAATACCAGATGTAACCAGAAACTGAGTTTCTGTTTATTCTGGCATGTTAAACTTTACAAGATTAGAATATGTTACACAAACAGAAACATGTTTTGCTTTAATGAGTGTATATATTCCTTTCTAACTTGAATTTATTCCCTATGATTTCTTAGAGCAAGAACATATTATAGAAGCAGTTAACTAAAAGGCTCACTACGGTTAATTCTGCAGAAAGCAATAGAAGTTTACAGAAGTTAATTCTGCAGAAAGAAATAGAAAGGATTAATTGTTCCTAAGTAAGCCAAGTTATCTCTACAAATTGTTTAAAACAAATATTAGAAGGAAAACAATAATTAAGAGAAGATCTTAAGAAGACACCTAATCTAGTTCTTATTAATATTTTTCATTTCTGATTTTGATATTATATGAATAATAAAAAATCCCTCATTTGAAAAAACTTTATATGGTATACAGGACGCAAGAGAGGCAAAAGTGATTTTTTAAAATTCCAGCCAGTCTCCAAGAGACTATGATCATAATAAAAGCAATGGCAATGGCATCACCTTGCATTAGTATAAAACAGGTTTGTCTACAAATTGCTTTCACATGTCCCAAGCCAACCTTGATTTCCAGTGAAAATCTGTTAATGCTGTGTTCTATAGAGCTCTGAGCCACACACGGATTACTTGGTCGTGTGTTGATAATGTTCATGTGTAACTACAGAACTGTTGCCCAACAAAACCCTGGCCCCAAGCCCAAGTATTCACTGGGTTCTCACATGTAACTACTTGGGTATATCTTGATGATTACATCATGCATTTTCATAAGAGTATCCATTTTATCTAATGATTTGTTAATCATCAAAACAAGGATCTTCCCTCATTTTGTAATAGAACAACTGAAGTCCATGCTTTTCTTGGAAAATATACTCATATTTTAGTAAAAGTTTGATCACAAGGCTGGGCAGAGTTAGCTGGGTAAGTTTGACTCTGCTCTATGTGGGGTCAGCTTGGATGGTTCAGTGGGACTGAACGGTTTCTTTTCAATGTGGCTCTTTTGCATGGCCGAGTGGATGCTGAATATAAGCTGAGGTCAGTGGGCTGCTGTTCTTAGTTCTTCTTAACAAGGGGGTGCCTTAGAGCAGTGGTCCCCAACCTTTTTAGTTGTCTGTCATTGTCAACATGCACAGGTTTGACGGAAGACAGTTTTTCCAGGGACCCAGTGGGATGGTTTCAGGATAAAACGGTTCCACCTCACATCATCAAGCATTAGATTCTCATAAGGAGCGTGCAACCTAGATCCCCCGCATGCACAGTTCACAATAGGGTTCTCGCTCCTAGGAGAATCTCATGCTGCCACTGATTTGACAGGAGGTGGAGCTCGGGCTGTAATGCTCACTCGCCTGCTGCTTATCTCCTGCTGAGTGGCCTGGTTCCTAACAGGCCACCCCTGCTGGCCCAGGGCTTGGGCACCGCTGCCCTAGGGCACAGTAAGTGCTTTCTAAAGGTGACTACCCTAAGAGAGAGGAAGTAGAAACTTCCAGTTTCTTAAGGCCTGAGCCTGGAAATGGGCAGAGTGTCATTTCCAACATGTTCTATTAGTGAAGCAGTCACAGAGCTCAGATGTGCTAAAAGAGGTTGGTATTTAAAGAAAATAATTCTAACAGCACATCGTGTCACGTTTTCATCTGGCATTTCACTGGACGGTATTCAACATTTGCAGTTTAATATTTTGTGCCCTTGAGCACTGCCACCCTTAGGAAGGTGTTTGGTGCTGTCCACGCCCTCATCTGTGAAATGGGGGCAGAGACAGCACCAAACACCTTCCTAGTAGATCAGCTCTTCTTAGCCTCATCTCTTGTCACTCTATTCCCAGCATTTTCCCCACTTTCTGACAATGTGGCCCATTTTGATTTTCCTTTATTGTTATTCAAAATACCTTAGTAATATATGCTTTATTAAAGGCCTTTAGATAATTTAAATATCACAAAACAGTAATGTATCTCATGGAATATAGTTTACAGACACCTAAACAATACAACAGCACTAATTCTTCTGGTTCTCCAAAAGTCCAATAGGATCCCTCTTAAATTTCCATCAGGTCATGGGCATGGGCAGACAGTATCTGTGAACTTATCAGTGGATTCCAATTATTTTACTGAATTTAATTTTTTTTTTTTTTTTTTTTGAGATGGAGTCTCGAGCTGTTGCCCAGGCTGGAGTGCAGTAGCGCGATCCTGGCAAACTGCAACCTCTGCCTGCCGGGTTCAAGTGATTCTTGTGCCACAGCCTCCGAATAGCTGGGATTACAGGCACATGGCACCACACCCACTAATTTTTGTATTTTTTCAGTAGAGATGGGGTTTTACCATGTTGGCCAGCCTGGTCTCGAACTCCTGACTTCAAGTGATCCACCTATGTCGGCCTCCCAAAGTACTAGGATTACAGGCTTGAGCCACCGCACCCAACCTATTTTACTTAATTACTCTAGTTTCTCAAAGACACTCTTCATTTCTCCTAGTGTTTGGAATCACTACCAAACACTATCATAAAGTTCTGAAAAAGCATTCATTGTTGCTAATTTTAAGTCATTGATTTATTAATTCCTTCGACAAATAATGAGCATCTAAAAAGTGACACACATTTTGCCAGATTGTGGAGATGGAATACTGAAAGAGACTTTCGCACGTCAGGAGGATAAAAGTGATTACACAGGCTGGGCGCGGTGGCTCACGCCTGTAATCCCAGTTGCTTGGGAGGCTGAGGTAGGGGAATCACCTGAACCAGGGAGGCAGAGGTTGCAGTGACCCAAGATCACGCCACTGCACTCCAGCCCGGGTGACAGAGCGAGACTCCGTCCAAAAAAAAAATATTAAACAGGCAATTAATACTGAGACTCTTTGAGGGTATATTGGAGGGATGAGAGACCTCGACTTCTGAGAGAGCTGGGTTTTAAGCTGAGAGCAGAGGAATGAGTAGCAGCAGTAGGTTTCGCGGGAAGAAGTATTCTGAGCATGGAGAACAGAAGAAAATTCCACAAGCCCTGAGACTGATTCTTGGAATATTGATCCCAAACAAGATGATTTCTCAGATACTGACAATCCATAAATAGTCCATTTTTATTCGTGCAATTTTATAAATATCTCCATCCATACCACTAGTCTTGATAACACAACTCAATTATAATATACATGTAACTGTAATGTACACAAGTTCCTGATTTCAAAGCAATGAGGATGTCAAGATGATAAACAGTGGTTTTGTGCTTTGGTATCAGAATGACTGGGTTTCGAATCTAATGGCCACTACCAGCCAAGTCAGGATGGGGGTGTTTCTGAACATCAATTTTATGATATGTAATGTGGAAATAACAATTGCACGTAACAAACAGGACTGATAGTTAAATGAGATAAAGTAGTTAGCAAAATACCACACGCATAGTGAATATTCGATAAACGTTAGTGGGTACTGCTGAATAACCACAGTAGAACAATATCATCATGGAAAGAACTCAGTAGAGAAAGACTCAGAAGATCTAAGTTCAGGATGCAATTTCACTTGAGTATCACCTCATCGATTTAACATCCTCATGCCTCACTATCTTATCTGTAAAATGTGGGTACAGGCCAAAAGAGCTCAGGGTCAAATAAGGTAACAAATGAGCTAATTAATGTGAAAACCATTGAAGCTACAGCAAACAGGTCACACAGATAGTAGTAAATGAATGAATGGAGCAAGGGGTAGTCTTGAAACAGTCTGATAGGAGAGAGAAGTGTACTCACGCTTACTCACTTTATAACAACCCCAAACCTGGGACCACTTTCAAGTAAAAGTGAACTTAAAACACAATGCTGCAGCTGCTGTTGGCCTCAGCGTTAACCAGAGCAAGTGTCTATTCCTGTATTTATTACTCAGTACTGCCAAGTTAACTCAATGGCTGCCTAAACAGAACATCTCAGCTGGTCTTGAAAATTTTCCCAAGTACTACCTCTATAGCTTTGGGTTTTTTAGTTGTTGTTTTTTGTGTGTCTGTTTTCTGAGACAGGGTCTCGCTCTGTCACCCAGGCTTGAGTGCAGTGGCGCGATATGGCTCACTGCAGCCAAAACCTCCTGGGCTCAAGCGATCCTCCCACCTCAGCCCCCTAAGTAGCTGGGACTCCAGACGTGCATCACCACACCCGGTTAATTTTTATACTTTTTGTAGAGACAAGGTTTCGCCATGTTGGCCAGACTGGTGTGGAACTCCTGGGCTCAAGCAACCTGCCTGCCTTGGCCTCCCAAAGTGCTGGGATTACAGGCTTGATGCCCTGCCCTCAGCCCTCTACAGATTTTAAAACATAATTTGGCAGATAATTCACTTCCAATACAAAAACGTGTTTGGTATCATAAAAAGCAAGCATTTCATAATCTAATACTCAATACCATAATTTACCCACTCTGAGAAAATTATCACAAGAAAAAAGTCACATGGAGAAATGCAAATCAAAATCACAATGAGATACCATCTCACACCAGTTAGAATGGCAATCATTAAAAAGTCAGGAAACAACAGGTGCTGGAGAGGATGTGGAGAAATAGGAACACTTTTACACTGTTGGTGGGACTGTAAACTAGTTCAACCATTGTGGAAGTCAGTGTGGCGATTCCTCAGGGATCTAGAACTAGAAATACCATTTGACCCAGCCATCCCATTACTGGGTATATACCCAAAGGACTATAAATCATGCTGCTATAAAGACACATGCACACGTATGTTTATTGCGGCATTATTCACAATAGCAAAGACTTGGAACCAACCCAAATGTCCAACAATGATAGACTGGATTAAGAAAATGTGGCACATATACACCATGGAATACTATGCAGCCATAAAAATGATGAGTTCATGTCCTTTGTAGGGACATGGATGAAATTGGAAATCATCATTCTCAGTAAACTATCACAAGAACAAAAAACCAAACACCGCATATTCTCACTCATAGGTGGGAATTGAACAAGGAGATCACATGGACACAGGAAGGGGAATATCACACTCTGGGGACTGTTGTGTGGTGGAGGGAGGGGGAGGGATAGCATTGGGAGATATACCTAATGCTAGATGACGAGTTAGTGGGTGCAGCACACCAGCATGGCACATGTATACATATGTAACTAACCTGCACAATGTGCACATGTACCCTAAAACTTAAAGTATAAAAAAAAAAGTCACATTTCTTAAGAATAATTCTCATTAGTGTAAGGGAAGTGACTCGTCCTCCATGAAAATGCAGCTCCGCTGGGTTTTGACACAGTCAATCACCATCATTACTTACCGAGTCCCTCCATGCAGGGTGTACCTATGTTAAACCAATGAAATGCCAACAACGCGTTTCCCCCTTCACAACTTCCAGTCACCAAACTATTCCTGAACCACAAGATGCCTTCAGTTATATTACTATGTGTTGACAGCTTTGCTGTAGGTACATCACAGGGATAGCAGAATTGAAACAGCAGTGATTTTTGTTGTTGTTGTTCCGTTTCATAGAATTTAAACAATGGGGACAATAAAGCCTTACAGATCTGGTGATTCACATGAACGCACTCTTAACAGATTTAATTTAGGAGAACCATATGATTATCTTCGTCTGTTCAAGCTTCCTTTACTAAAAATAGTCTGGCTGTTGCATGGAGGAAAGTTTGCTGTAGCTCAGATTAGAGGCAGTTTCAGGCAGCAAAATATGTTTCTAGCTGTTGAGATGGTAGCACTCATTTTAATTCATGGCATGTAAATCTATTTGAATAATATTTATCATCATATAAAGATTCATAGTTACCTCAGCTGGCTTTATGATCTTGATAATTATGACTGGAACTCAACTATGCTTATTAAATAAGAAGTTTATTAGATTTCTAGTGAATGCTCAGATACCATCATCATCATAGAAATATTATTATTTAGTTCTCAAAATTAAGCTTTATGAATAACACATCACATTTTGGTGTGTAGTATAGTACTCTAAATCCCCACGTAAAACTTAACTTGATCGCCTGCATTTATTTTTAAGAAAGGGAAAGGTACAAATAACATCGGATTATGGTTAAAATTATAAAAAGTTCACATTGTATTTAATTTTCTATTGCTTCTATATAATGTACTGCCCGTGAATATGTATCATCAATCTGGGCTGACTATCTTGACCACTCCAGCAACGTTTTGGAGTGGCGGAGGTGAGAAAGGCATGTATCACTGAAGTAAGAAGCTGGCTAGATAAGGACTTAGCAAGGACTATAAGGAAAAGTGCTTTTCAAGGGTCTTAAAGGGCAACAGAACTTAGGCCCCCCAATGAAACATTAAACACGTATGTAACGAGCAGGCTTCCAATCATCTGAGAGCTAATGATGCTACCATGTATTTATAAGGTACATTTATCCCCATCTTTTCACTGAACTGTACACATTGTGGGCAGGGGTTCTTATTCTTGCCCCTTACTGTCCTGGGGTTTGTAGACATGAAAAAAGAAAGGCTTGCTTTTTTTTTTTTTTTTTTTTTTTTTTTTTTTTTTTTTTTTTTTTAAGACAGAGTCTCACTCTGTCACCCAGGCTGGAGAACAGTGGCATGACCTCGGCTTACTGCAACCTTCATCTCCTGGCTTCAAGTGATTCTCCTGCCCCAACCTCCCTAGTAGCTGGGATTATAGGCATGTGCCCCCACACCCAGCTAATTTTTGTATTTTTAGTAGAGATGGGGTTTCACCATGTTGGCCAGACTGGTCTCGAACTCCTGACCTCAAGTGATCCGCCAGCATTGGCCTCCCAAAGTGCTGGGATTACAGGTTGCGAGCCACCTGGCCCAGCCAAGGAAGGCCTTCTTAATCCAAAAAAAAAACAAATAAGATTTGGCCAAAAGAAGAGTCACTTTGTCCTTGGACAAGTATGTTGGCAAAGACACACATATTTTTAAATTTGTTTTAACATGGTCTGGTTTAATACACATTGTATAGATGTTCTAGTCTATAAATTTCCCTCTGAGCCTTTTCACTTCAAGATATTCCGATGCCTCTTTCTTGTTTCCTCTCTTCTATCTTTCCCCCGATTGTGTTATAATCAAAGTCCAATCACCTCTAAAAATCATTCAGGCCTGTTTCTTTATGATCTAATCAGAGAGAAAAGGAAGTCTTAATTTTAGATGAAAACTAACTAAATTTGTAGTCATCTGGGCATTCTTAGCACTGATTTAAACCAGCTACAGTTTATTCTGAAACGTTTTAAGTTTCTCACAGGTTTCCGCAAGAATTTCCCCAAATTATTATTTTATCATTTATCCTCCTTTTAGATCGATGTTTTTGACTTAATAAACCAACTTTTCTTAAAATTTGCTCTTGCAGTGTACATGGATTTCATCAAATGAAGTGGAAAAGATTGTTGCTGAAGAACAAATAAGCTCTTGGTTATAAATCATTGACTTTCTTAACTTTTTGACATAATAATATTTTCAGGGGAACAATTTTCTTCCCCCACATGCCTGTCATTGCTCAGAGAACTGCAACTCCCATCTTCTTCACTCACTCATCCACAACGCCGTCCACACACTCTCTGCATGATGAGTGTGTCACTTCAGTCAGAGGGAAGAGAGTGGGCAGGCTGCTGGGACTGCAAACCCGTGCTCAGATTCCCCAGACTACCTTCACCAGGAACGTGGCAGACATGGAGGCTGGTGACCCAACATCCATTTCCCTCTTGGTTCAAAAGATGGAAGGATACAGTTCATTGAAAATTGTTCAAATGCACAAATAATTACCACTGTATTACTGTTACCTACAGCATTCAATATAGTAACATGTTGTCCATGTTTACAGCCTCAGAGCAATAGGCTGACCTATTCTCCTGCTCTGAAAGCCTAGGTGTCCGGTAGGCTACAGCATCTAGCTGTGTCTAAACACATGCTATGATGTTCGCACAATGACAAAATCCCCTAACAACACATTGTTAGAACCTATCCCACCACAGTTCAGCAATGCGTGACTGCACTTCTACTGCCCCATGCACGTTTGCCACTTTATGGCTGTTTATTTTGTTGATGGAGAAAAATTAGTGCAAGTAAAATAGAGGGACCTGGAGGAGGTGTCTTATAAATTGGTTGTGATTATTAGCTGAGTATTCTTTCCAAATAGCCCAGCCCACCACTCCCACTACTAATTTTATCTATTCCATGAATGATTAATTTTTAACAAAAATGAAAAATCCAGGATGGTTTAGGTAAGGAAAAAATTAAGAGTTTTCTTTAAAATGTTTATTTTTTATTCATGGCTGGGGGCTGTGGCTCAGGCCTGTAATCCCAGAACTTTGAGAGGCCGAGGCGGGTGGATCACCTGAGATCAGAAGTTCAAGACCAGCCTGGCCAATGTGGTGAAACCCTGTCTCTACTAAAAATACAAAAATTAGTCAGTCATGGTGACATTTGCCTGTAATCCCAGCTAACTCAGGAGGGTGAGGCAGGATAATCACTTGAACTCAGGAGGCGGAGGTTGCAGTGAGCCAAGATCACACCACTGCACACCAGCCTGGGCAACAGAGAGAGACTCTCTCTCTAAAAAAAAAAAAAAAAAAAAAATTATTTTTTATTCACAATACTAGCATACGCCTACATTTCAACTGATTATAGCGTATGGGATAAGTTGAAATTTGATATTCCATAAACCTTTGGGTCTTTTATGTTAACAGCTCAAACTGGCTTCATTAAAAAAATGTATGGTATCAGCCAACAGATCATGGGTTCTCAGCATCTGAAGAAATTCAACGTTCTCTCATTTTTCACGGTTTCAACTTCTCATGACTTTAGTGCATGGATACACTTGTTCAGTTGTATCCCACGGCTTCTAACATCTGACTATGCTTCTTGAGATCAGTCTGAAAGCTGAGGCATGTTCATACTTGATCTTGAAACATGCCATATTAATACATTTATTCATAGAAGTATTAGTAATTGTGATATTATTCAGGAATCAAAAAACAAAGGGAAACACAGAGCTTGCTTGTTATCCCAAATTATACTCTGGTTTAAGGAAATCTTTCCCCAAAATCATGTTACTTAATTTTAGCTAATTTAGATGACATCTGCCGTTCGTTTACCTAAGGCCAAGAAAACAGTTATATTTTAATTAGAACTTAGTGTCAAACATTTTTAAGTTTGATAATAAAGCCACTTTTCTGGGCAATTTTGCAGGGCCTCATTTTGATTCCCTGTTACCTCAAAATGACTAAGCAAAGGAGAGCTGTATTGGGTATTTATCAAGAAAACTATTAATAATGTATTGGAAATAAATATGTGTGCCACAAACCATAAACTTGTAAAGGCTTTCTGTTTTCCTGGTGTGAATAAGATAGGGACATCACAACTTGGAGCCATTAAATGAAAAGAATAGGGTTACTAAGCAAGATTATTAATACTTAATAATTAATACTTAATAATAAATTAATACTTTAAAAAAGATTAGGTAAGATTTAATTTAATAGATCAGACCCTCCTTTACAGTCTGTCTTCACACAAAATCACAAAGTCTTATGTGACTCAAATTTCTTTTGAAGTCATCAGAGGTTGCCATTCTGGAACTCATAAGCGGTGACAGCTAATAGCCTCACAGTCATGAAGGAGGTAGAAAAGTTAACATGAAATTCCCAAAGCTCAGCACTCGAGCCTTTTCAGAAGCTGGAAATTGCTGTTCACAGCTCCACAGCCCCTGACAGCATCATTCTATGAGAACAAGGTCAAGCGGAAGGTGTAGCGGAACACGAATTTGTAGTCTGAGATCTCAAGGAAATGAAGCAATCTATTTGGAAAAGCAAGGACGATAGTTGGGAACCATTAGCAACACTACAGACAGAAGAGGCAGATACTCCGTTGCCCAACTCAAAAGGGAATTCATATTCTCCAAATCCTGACCTCTAGCTAGCTGTTGTTCTTGTAATTTGTAAATCGGTGTCCTCTTTTCTTATACCCAAAGCCAGCATCTTATTTTGATACCTCATACTCCCTTTTGGATGATTGCAGTAACTTGTCAACTAATTTTGTGCTGTCCCTCTCAGTTCTCTCAAATGTATTCACATACCTGCCGGAGGAATATTTCCAAAGAAAAACAAAACCCTGCCCATCCCCTGTTTAAACCCCTCTCATGGTTCCCCCTTATTTCAGGACAGTTTATGCTCCCTGGTCCCTAACACAGCTCAGGAAGTCTTTTCTCATCTGCCCACTTCCCTCCTTCCCCACCTCTCTCCACCCACCTTATGGTCACCCTCTACATAGAAATCCACAGGCACACCTATAAGGAAACATAGAGTTATGCGTGATTTTGAATCTTCCTGGAAACTTTCTCTGCTTAGAAAATTTTTTTACTTTCTAGGGTCTTTCAATCAGAAGGTCTCAGGAATGTTTAATGAGAGTAATGCATTTACAGTTAGTATAATGTTGCATTTAAGTTATGTTTATTGGAAAAATGAATTCTCAACTTTCTCAAATATTCCTCACCTGCTCTGTGCTATTGCCTACTACAAGCACATGTATCTTAAGGTCCATGTTGACACATTTTGCTTTCCTGCTGGAAATTTTCTGGTGACTGCATTTCCCTAGGATTCTTCCCCAGCAACTGAGACTGATGGAAACAAGTTTCTCAGTTTCAAATGAAGATTCAGAATAATGACTATCATCCTGTGTGTTTATTAGAACCCGGTGAATCGAGATGATTTCTAAAGAGAGAGTGCAATGGAAAAATACAGAATTCAGAAGAAAAGTACCTAAGTTCAAGATTCATTATTTATATATGAAATTGTACCCTTGGGCAAGTAATTTCAATTCTACAATGCTCAGGTTTGTCTAGGTGTAAAATAAGAAATAGTATCAGCTCTCGATATCCTCTAAGATTTTGGTGAGGATAAAACAAACAAAACACATGAAAAGTTCTTTTCCGCCCTAAAACACTGTAATGTTAGTTACAGGCATAAGTTGGAGATACTGTGGGTTCAGTTACAGATCACTGCAATAAAGCAGATATCACAATAAAGCAAGTCACACAAAGCTGAGGTTTCTCAGTGCACACAAAAAGTATGCTTGCACTATACTGTAGTTTGTTAAGTATGCAATAGTCTTATGTCTAAAACGAGAATGGACATGTCTTAATTAAAAAATACTTCATTGCTAAAAAATGTTAACTCTCATCTGAACCTTCAAGTCATAACCTTTTTTGCTAGTGGCAGGTCTTGCGTCAATGCTGATGGCTGCGGACTGTTCAGGGTGATGGCTGCTGAAAGCTGGGGTGGATGTGGCAATGTCTTAAAATAAGACAACAATGAAGTTTGCCGCACTGATGGACTCCTCATTTCATAAAAGATTTCTCTGTAGCATGTCATTCTGTCTGACAGCAGCAGAACTTTCAAAACTGGAGTCAGTCCTCTCAAATCCTGTGGCTGCGTGATCATCTAAGTTGATTTCATGTCTGAAATCCTGTGTTATCATTTCAACAATGTTCACAGCACTTTCATCAGGAGTAGGTTTCATCTTAAGAAACCACTTTGTTCTTCCATAAGAAGCAACTCCTCATCCGTTCATATTTTATTATGAGATTGCAGAAATTGAGTCACGTCTTCAGCCTCCACTTCTAATTCTACTATTCTTGATATTTTCACCTCATCTTCAGTTACCTGCTCCACTGAAGTCTTGAATCCCTTAAAGTCATCCATGAGGGTTAGAATCGACTTCTTCCAACTCCTATTAATGTTCATATTTTGACCTCCACTCATGAATCATGAAGTTCTTAATGGCATCTAGAATGGTGAATCCTTTCCAGAAAGTTTTCAGTTTACTTTCCCCAGATCCATCAGAGAAATTTAATGATCTTTAGTGATCTATGAGAGCTGTAGCATCATGAAATTTTTTTAAAATAATAAGTCTTGAAAGTCAAAATTACTCATTGATCCATGGACTGCAGAATTTAGGTGTTGTTTTAGCCGGCATGAAGACTACATTCACTTCCCTATACATTTCCATCAGAGTTCCTGGGTGACCAGGTGCACTGGCAATGAGAAGTAATATTGTGAAAGGAACGTTTTTTCCCGAGCAGTGGGTCTCAACAGTGACCTTAAAATATCCAGTAAACTGTGCTGTAAACAGGTGTGCTGTCATCTAGGCTTTGTTGTTCCATTTATAGAGCACAGGCACAGTAAACTTAGCATAATCTTAAGGGACCTAGGATTTTCAAAATGGTAAATGAGTATTGTCTTCAACTTAAAGTCACCCACTGCATTACCCCTAACAAGAGAGTCAGCCTGTTCTTTGAAGCATTGAAGCCAGGTATTGACTTCTCTCTAGCTAAGAAAGTCCTAGATAGCATCTTGTTCCAATAGACGGCTGTGTCATCTACACTGAAAATCTGTAGTTTACTGTGGCCACCTTCATCATTGATCGTAGCTAGGTCTTCTACATAACTTGAGGCAGCTTCTCCATCAGCACTCACCCTGAACTTGAACTGTGATGGAGATGGCTTCTTTCCTTAAACCTCATGAATCTACCTCTGCCAGCTGAACAACTTTTCTTGTGCAGCTTCCTCACCTCTCTCAGCCTTCATAGAATTGAAGAGGGTAAAGGTCTTTGATTTGGTTTGGCTGTGTCCCCACCCAAATCTCATCTGGAATTGTAACTCCTACAATTTCCAAGTGTTGTGGGAGGAACCTGGTTGGGGGTTGTTGAATCATGGGGGTAGGTCTTTCCCATGATATTCTCTTGAAAGTGAATGAGCCTCAAAGATCGGATGGTTTTATAAGGGGAACTTTCCCTGCACAAGCTCTCTTCTCTTGTCGGGCACCATGTGAGATGTGCCTTCACCTTCTGCCATGGTTATGAGGCCTCCCCAGCCACGTGGAACTGTAAGTGCATTAAACCTCTTTCTTTTTTAAATTGCCTAGTCTCAGGTATATCTTTATCAGCAACGTGAGAACAGACTAATACAGCCTTGCTCTGGATTAGGCTTTTGGCTTAAGGAAATGTAGCTGGTTTCAACATCTGTCTGGACTACTAAAATTTCCTTCATATCAGCAATAAAGCTGTTTTTCTTTCTAATCATTTTTGTCTACATTGGAGTAGCACTTTTAATTTCCTTCAAGGAATTTTCCTTTGCAGTCTCCACTTAGCTAAATGTTTTCCACAAGAGGCCTAGCATTTGGTCTATATTGGCTTTCAACATGCCTTCCTCACTGAGCTCAATCATCTCTAACTTTGATTTAAGTGAGAGACGTGCCATTCCTCCTTTCACTTGAACACTTAGAGCCCATCATAGGACTAATTGGCCCAATTTTCATGTTATGTTGTCTGAGGAAATAGGGAGGCCCAAGGAGAGGGAGAGAGATGTGGGGATGTTTGGTCACTGGAGCAGTCAGAACACACACAATATTTATCAATTTCATTTACCATCTCATATGGGTGCGCTTCATGGTATTCTAAAACTATTATAATTGTAACACTAAAGATCACTGATCATACCCTAAAATTATTAGAATAAATTTCATTCTTTTAAAAAAAATTATTCTGTTTTGTATCGCTCAGGCTGGATGCAGTGGCGCGATCTCGGCTCACTGCAACCTCTGCCTCCCAGGTTCAAGGGATTCTCCTGCCTCAGCCTCCCGAGTAGGTTGGATTACAGGTGCCTGCCAACACGCCCACCCAATTTTGGGACTTTTAGTAGAGACGGGGTTTTTCCATATTGGCCAGGCTGGTCTCGAACTCCTGACCTCAGGTGATCCACCCGCCATATACTTTTGAAAGACAAAGTCTGAACTATTAACTGAAAACAAAGATCCCCAATCACTGTAACAGATTAATAATAATGCAAAGGTTTAAAACATTGTGAGAATTTCCAAAATGTGATCCTGAGACATGAAGTGGGCACATACTGTTGGAAAAATGGTGCTGCTGATAGACTTGCCGCTCAATACCGGGATTCCACAAACCTTCAATTTGTAAAAAACACAATACCAGAGAAGGGCAATGAAGTGACATGCAATAAAGTGAGGTGCGCCTGTACTGTTTTCATTTTCATCAAGCCAAACCATAAGAATCTTGCACAACATCTGTATTATTAGAGTAGCATGAATAATGCTTTTTATTGTAATTTTGTTTTTACTTCCAAAAAGAGAAATAATTTTTTTTCTGATTATGAACTAAACAGATCCTCCTGTCTAGTAATAGAACATCAAATCATCACCATAGAGATTCCACTTATCTTTTTAGGAATTAAAAATAGTCACAATCCACTTATCATTACACGGTTAATAACTTGATGCCAGAAAGATTTTGACAAAACACAGTACCCTTCATTCTCTTTTACCTTAGAAATGATTTACATTTCAGGTTAAAGAAATTCTGACACTCAACTAAAAATACCTGCAGACAGATATCTGTAACCCATATATGAATTGACAGCATTTTAAAAATAGAAAAGTTGGTATTTCTTCATTTTTCAAAGATTTAATGTTAAGAAGGAATGGTTACTAGAATTAATATTTTTCCAGGGACACTAATAATTTGATTATAATTGAAAATTAAAAAATAATTTAAAAAAGAATTGAAATACACATAGCATTCTCATAAAAATAGAAATTATAATTATAATGTTGATTTAGTTTTTGACAGAGGTAAAAACTATTAAATGCATTAGATACATATTATTGAAAATATTTGAAGGGGTAGGTCATAGTTTCTCTTTCCAAACTTAAAATATAATATTAGGTTGGTGCAAAAGATTTTTACCATTAAAAGCAATAGCAAAACCTGCGATTACTTTTGCACCAAACCAATGTGTACTGTAAAGCCAAATCCTGTAATCTCTTTAAATTTGACTTAACATTTGCGACCTACATCCACTCATGCATTGAAAAGGCAGCTCTGTGGAGTCAACATCTGTACATGAAGCCCGTGAAGAGGCTGCCTCCA
The DNA here is from genome assembly GCF_029289425.2 of Pan paniscus. Classification (NCBI taxonomy): domain Eukaryota; kingdom Metazoa; phylum Chordata; class Mammalia; order Primates; family Hominidae; genus Pan; species Pan paniscus. Next base: position 182,258,828 of record NC_073254.2, read on the forward strand.
TGGGACCAGAACAAGTAAAAGAATTCAGGTTGCTGGTTTCTTTCAATAAAGTTGTGGGAAGTAAGTTTCCCTATATGTAGAACATTCTGATGAATTGTAGTTTTGGTATCATTTAGTATTATTTGGATATTAAGAACAGGACTTACAGGAGTCTTCAAAAATAATCATAATGAATACATTTATGAATGTAATGAAATAATTGTGTTATACTGTTGCTATAGCTATGCAGATTATCTGAGAGATACCTGAGTTATTTATGTTTTTACAAACATAAGTTACACTACTGCTATAGTCAATGAAAGTATACATTAGTAAATTTTCCTATACTCTGTGTTACTAAGAGTGTACTGTAGTTACAGGAACTGTGGCATCTCTAAAGCGTGTATTTAAAAAACACTCAAGCAAACTTCAATTATAAGGCAATTATGATCCAAGCAAAGTTCAATTATAAAATAGGTAATGATAATATAGAAGGCACAATTAGGACAAAATATTCCTGTCTCTGTACCGTCAGATAGCCTGGAATTACAATCAGTAACCTGAACTTCACTTAGTGTGAAGGCAGAGTCTCTAAAATCCAATTCAAACAAAAAAGGTTAAAGTGACATGTTATTCCATTAGCACTCATTGCTATATTGATACAGACTAGTTGATCAGTGTCCTACCACAAACACACACACAAAGAGAGAGACTCACTCCTCATGCAGTGAGACAGTGGAAACAGGGAAACAGATGTCTTCAGAGGAAAAACCCAAATGGGACATACGAGATAGGCTTTTTAAAAAACCCTATGTAAGCCTGCACGAAGAAATGGATGTAATTCTAGACAAATCCCACCATGTTGTATAAATGGAGGTGAAAGATAAGGAATTACCCCTACCCCGAAAAACAACTGAGTTGAAATTAAAAGTATGATTATATTATGGATTGTCTAACTTCACAAGTATTATCAACTTACTAATTTATATTAATGAATAGCTTTCAATCTAGGTATGATTTCAAATAAGCAATACATATTTGACTATTCAGTTATTGAAATGATTTTCATGCATCTACTGTGTGTTAAACTTTGTATTAAATGTTAGAAATCAAACACGAGTGAGATTTAGGACTATATTCTATTATTCTATAATTTAGTGGAGGACATAAAGAGCAGATATTTGACAAAGAAATGCATAACATACTAAGGGAGTTCAGTTAATGGCAAGACCAATTATAATTTTGTTTCCAACTTGGTATGAACTATGCTTACCAACTGTGAGAGAGGGGAGTTAAGATACTATTCATGTATTCTCAAATTAGTCAATTCCAAGAATTTGTGAGGGTTACTCTTTTCAAATCAGGTGGGTGGTTGCCTCAATCAGCGCTGGCAGGTTACATTCCCATCTTACTGTTCTCACCACCGCCCACTGCAGTGAAAAACACTTTTATGACAGAAATTTACCTGTTTTAAAAGTACTTTTGTTCTCAGAACTGAGAGATTTTATTGTTAAATAAAAGTGACAGGGGAAGCAACATAAAGTATCAAAGATGGTTCTGATCAAGTCATGTAACAGTGCCTATGAGAAAGATTTGCCATTCTACTCTATCCATCCTATTAGTCCCCCTAATATTTCCTTCTTAAGGCTTTGAAATCTCCCCATAGAACTCCTTATGTTACTTCGAGAATTTTAATAGTCACACAGCAAATAAGCAGAGAGGAGCTCACAATTAATGTACTAATGCCCTTTTCTTTTAATAAAAATTATACTCTTTCATTATCCTATTAACAAATGATTCTTTAGGGAGCATTTCTTTAATGTTCACAGTGCTGGCACCCTAGTTGGCACTCAACTATCTTAAATTTTTAATGAATTCATAATTAGTCTGGGCATCTCTCAAAACTTAGAGTCTCTGAGTGCATGAGTGGACTCTTTATGTTATCAGATTTATTGTTTTGAAAGCAAAGAAGACTAGGAATATAAGCAAAAGAGGAAACAAGCAGGTAGTTTGAGAGTGTAGAAAACTCCATGGCACCCAAGCACATTCTAAGGTAACACCTTTTTCACCAATGGAGAGAAAAGAGAGGAAGAGATGGATGAGCAAAACGACTCGCTGTTACCATACTAGCAATGTCAGCACTACAAAATACAACATTTAAAAATGTGTTAAGACGTTTTTCTGTATTTATCAACAGATAAACCCACAGCCAGCCCAAATCAGGTACTGGAGATTAAAACTAAATCCCTGGACAAAGATTAGCATCTCAAGGAGAGGCTGTACGATATTAGAGGAAAATGTGGTTGAGCAGGTTGAAAAGGACACCTTCACAGACACATCTGGGAGAATGCTAGCAGCTCTTCAAATACTTCTCCTTGGTAGCATTTATCTCGATCTTAACTACATCATTGATGCATTAATTATAGGACATTTTTCTCTCTGGTTAGAATGTAAGTGCCCTGAGAGAACAGACCTTTTCTGTCTGAATTCCAGTGACTAGTCTACTGCCATGCAGGCTCACAGTTCGTATTTGTGAAATGAAATTGCTGAACAATTAATTATACATGAAGGAAATTCAAGCATAAATTGAGCCATTAATACAAATATGAAAATACAAGGAAATATGAACTTTAGAAAGCAAATAATATGCCACAGAGGTTCCCAATTGCATACTTCACTGGACTCACTTCATTTAGGGACCTCATTTTCTAAGGTCCCCCAGCTGTCCAGTGCTCAGGTCATCACTGACATGGGTTCAGAAAATACAGACACATCCCCAAGGCAGAGCCAGTGTTTGTTTTATTTTTGTTTTAATGTAAGCACCACTTACCTTTCTCACCTATGGGTAGACTCTCTCATTCCATGATATTAGAAAATGTTTCAAATGAAAATGCCCCTGGTTGTAATATAATGACTAAAATTACATTAAGATATCAATATAAAGAGTATCGAAAACTTTCCTAAAAATCAGTTTTAATAAAAGAGTTGAGAACATGAGAATGCCCTTAAGGAAAAGGTAGTAGAAAGAAAAATCAAATATACATTTGAAGTTCATCAAAATAGATTTGGAGTTGGCACAGATTAGAATTTTATTATTTTTTTAAAAATTGGGCCAGAAACGAGCACCTACTTTACGCTAGGCACTGTGCTTCCCTATGAAAGGAAGCATGGTTTCTGCTTCGAGTGGGTGAGTGGAGGGCCTAAAGGTGCTTAGAGAATAATTTCTTTTCTTTCTTTTTTTTTTTTTCTGAGACGGAGTCTCGCTCCGTCACCAGGCTGGAGTGCAGTGGCGCGATCTCGGCTCACTGCAAGCTCCGCTTCCCAGGTTCAAGCAATTCTCCTGCCTCAGCCTCCCGAGTAGCTGGGATTACAGGCACACGCCACCACGCCCAGCTAATTTTTCTATTTTTAGTAGAGACGGGGTTTCACCATGTTGGTCAGGCTGGTCTCGATCTCGTGACCTCGTGATCCACCCGCCTCAGCCTCCCAAAGTGCTGGGATTACAGGCATGAGTCACTGCGCCCGGCCAATAATTTCTAAACAATAGTAATGCAAATAGAGTATGCACAGCGTGGACATTCCAACTTCCTAAACGCAGGAGCACTAATGCTCCTCTGGCTTGAGAGAGAGTCATCAGAATTAGGGGATGCAAGGGATGCAATCCAGTACAGGCTCCAATTTCTAACCCTGTCCCACATCAATGAGGACCTTTAGAGAGGGCACAATATTATCCACAGTCTCATAATTCAACAGGGAATTGGGCAAAGAAACAAAAATAGTGACTATGGACTAAATTGATTCTGAACCCATATTATGATTCAGTAAGATAAATGTCCCTGAAAGTTTCTGAAGATTCTAAGGGCACCCTGATGACCAAAGGGGTGAGAGCTAGGGTCATCACGTGACCTCATTATCCTTATTATCTCTCAGCAGTTACCGAGTTAATGGGGAGCTGGAAAAAATTGTTTTTCTCAATCATTGGAAAACAGTAAATGAATAACAGATAGCTAGTTTTAAAATTTACCGGATATTTTGTCAATTTTCTAAGCTACTTGTTATATCTCTCTAATCCTTAAGATAATTGCATTTATTAGAGAAAATTAAATTGGCTTAGCAAAATTTTAGTCAAAATTTTGTGGATTTGTTTAGGAAATGAACAAAGAGATTACAATCTGGATCCTGATAGTTCACTGGTAAAAGATAAGATTATACCAACAAATAGATAACCTACATGAAACGGGTAAATTCCAAGAAAGACACAACCTACCAGAACTCACTGAAGACGACATATCAAATCTGAATAGACCCATAACAGGTAAAGACATTGCGTTACTAATTTTAAAACTGCCAAGAAGAAAAGTCCAGGTCCAGAGGATACCTTGGTAAGTTCAACAAATATTTGATTCGTTTTCAACAGGGTAACAAGATGATTCAATGGGGAAAAATAATCCCCTCAATAAATGGCATATGCAAAAGAATGAAGCTGAGTTCCTACATCACATTACATATAAAAATTAAGTCAAAATGGATAAGAGGCCTAATGCAAGGGATACAACTATAACAGTCTCAGAAGAAAATTTAGGAGTAAACCTTTGTGACCTTGGGTTTGGAAAAGGTTACTTAGATCTGGCACCAAAAACATGAGCGAACAAAGACAACATAGACACACTGAACTACAACTTTTGTGCTTCAAAGAACATCATCACTACAGTAAAATGACAACCCACCAAAAGGAAGGAAATAAGTGCAAATCACATATGTCATAAAAAACCTCTGTCCAGAATATATAAAGAACATTTACAACTTAACAAGGAGAAGACAAATAACCCAATTAAAAAATGGGCAAAGAATCTGAATAGACATTTTTCCAAAGAAGTTATACGAATGGCCCAATAAACTCTTGAAAAGAAGATCAGCATCATTAGTCATTAGGGAAATATAAATCAAAATTATGAGATGTCACTTCACACCTACAAATATTGCTAAAATTTAAAACAAACAAGAAAAGAATAACGGGTGCTGTCAAGAACATAGGTAAATTGTAAATCTCATTCATTATTGGCAGAAAGGGAAATTGGTACAGCCACTTTTAAAGAGTGGCATACCTTAAAATAGTGTTACCATATCTCCAGCAACTTCCCTTCTAGGTATATATCCAAAAGAAAAGAAAATGTATGTCCATATAAAAACTTGTATATGATCAGCCACAGCAGCATTTTTCTAATAGCAAGGAAGCAGAAACAACCCAGATGCCCATCAACTGATGAATACATAAACAAAATGCAGTATATTCATACAATGGAATATTATTTGGCAATAAAAAGGAATGAAGTACCACAAGCCGCAAATATGGATGAACTTTTAAACGTCATAAGTGAAAGCAGGCAGTCACAGAAGACCACATATTACATGCTTCCATTTAAATAAATCTCCCAATTAGGCAAATTCTTAGAGACAAAGTCAATTTGTGGTAGCCAGGTACTCGGGGAAGAGAGAAGTGAGCAGGGGCGTGGGGTGTGACTGCTAATGTGTATAGGCTTTCCTTTTGGGAATTATGGCAGTGTTCTAAAATTTGATGGTGTTGATGATTACACAACTCTGAATATACTACTAAACTGTACACTTAAAGATGGTCAATTTAATGTTAGGAAAATTAAGTCAATCAACTGTTATTTTTTTGAAAGGCAGATAAGGTGGTATCTTAGATCCATAAGCCAACCTAAAAGTGCTGAGGAACCACGCAGTATTTGTGTGTGTGTGTGTGTCTGTGTACAGGTGTGTGTGTGTGTGTGTGTCTGTGTACAGGTGTGTGTGTGTGTGTGTGTATCAGATCATTATAAGGAAGGATGTATGTCTAGAGAAGTCATGTTAGGCTTCACATACTTTGAATACATTGTTACCCTAATGTTATAAAAACTTATAGTGGATTTATATTTTAGACACAAGTAACATATAGTTGGCCAGTTGAAGTTTATTTCTGGAAAACTTTTGTTTGCATTTTATTTTAAAATAGTTATCCCTCAATCAGCATGCCCTACATTTTCCTAGTGGCAGAAAGTAGTGACCAGAATAAAAAAGCAATTAAATTAGGCAATAACATTACTGAAGAGGTCACTGGTTCTGCTTACATTTCACTTGTTTTGCCTATATATATTATCCATTGAACTAAATACAGAGAAGCCACATTTTCTCTTAATATTCTCTTGTGGTCTAGTGATTTTCTTTCTTTTTTAAATATGGAAAATTACAAAAGCTCTAGCTACACAACGACATCAAATATACAAGTGTCTCATTGCAATACACCAGGATATTTTGACTAAAGAGCCGTGATAACTTTGCAATGATGTAGGACGATGTTTCAGACAAAATATGAAGCCAAAAAAGGCAGAATATAATCTGAACTGACATTTCCTATCTAGAATGACAGAAATGTAAATGTGTTTTTCTCTAGTGTTGAAGGTTTGGAAAATGCTAGACCCTAAGATTTACCATGGAATTTGATGATTCATAGTGAACATGAAGAGACAGACGCCACAGTCTGAGTTCTATTTGGTAATTCGTGGCCACAAAAGTGCAACCCTCATTGCTTTCCAGCTATTTACACTTGCCAGTACAATACAAGATTCCTAATTAGCAACCATGTGGCTTCACTTTAAATAGCCTTGCTAGCTCCCTTGGGACCTCTTGAAATATCATTCATATTAGTAGAAATACCATCCCATTTTGTTACAGATTTATTTATTTCTCTTGCTATCCTTTTTTTTTTTTTCTGTTAAGGCATATTACTGTTACATGATTATAAGCATTTTTTAAAGTTATGGGCAGGGCCATGATCTAACTATACTTCGTAGTTACATGACATCTAAAAATGTGCTATCTGATTAAAGGATGCATTTTAGTAATAAAGATGATAGCTATTTACATCCGATAACTGCCTACAAAAAGACAGAAATGAGCTGAAAAATGGAAGAAGATGGAATAAATACAGTTTACTAATAGAGCTTATACTTCTCCCATTTGGTTTAAGGAGGCTTTTAAACACTTAAGCTGAGATTTACTATGAAAATCAGACTTACAAACATCACCATCAACACAGAATTATTAAAATGTAGAAAGTGTGAATATGTCTAGGATTGCGATCCCATTATGCAGGGACCTACGACCTACTAGAAATCCTTTGCAATTCTTACTGAACTATTTTTTCATGTAAATGAACATCACAAGGACAGGTGAACTCTCTGCAGGCACCGATCGTCTGGTTTTCTAAAAGTATACAGGGCAGACAGGGTATTCACCTTGATTGGAAACAGAGAATCCAGGTATATTTGAATCTTCTGCCTCCACCATATTGTGTAGCACTATGTTTTGTTTAATTTTATCAGTAGAAAGAAAAAGGCCAGACAAATGCCGTGACTCAATCCTGTAATCCCAGCATGTTGGGAGGCTGAGGTGGGCGGACCACTTGGGCCCAGGAATTCAAAACTAGCTTGGGCAACAAAGTGAGAGCCGATTCTACAAAAATTACAAATATTAGCCAGGCATGGTGGCACATGCCTGTAGTTCAAGCTAGTTGGGAGGCTGAGGTGGGAGGATGCATTGAGCCCAGGAGGTCAAGGCTGTAGTAAGCTGTGATTGGGCCACTGCACTCCAGCCTGGGCAACAGAAAGAGATTCTGTCTCAAAGAAAAGAAAAAGGTCATACAAGTTTACCACTAATAGGCCAGGTGCAGTGGCTCACTCCTGTAATCCAGCACTTTGGGAGGCCGAGGCGGGCAGATCACCTGAGGTTGGGAGTTTGAGACCAGATTGCCAACATGGCGAAAACCCGGCTCTACTAAAAATACCAAAAATTAGCCTGGCATGTTGGCGAGCGCCTATAGTCCCAGCTACTCGGGAGGCTGAGGCAGGAGAATCACTGAACCTGGGAGGGGGAAGTTGCAGTGAGCTGATATTGCGTCACTGCGCTCCAGCGTGGGTGACAGAGTGAGTCTAATGAAAAAATAAAAAATAAAAAAATAAAAAAAAGTTTACCACTAACAGTTGAAGCAATAAATTTTGTTTTGACGAAGTAACATTTATAGTCAGTGATTATTATAAAAAATTTTGTTTTAAATCATTCACAATTGAGTTCCCATCCTATTGTAAGTCTACTGCTAATCTATTAATTGCATGCATTATTATGTTGGTCTTATGATACTACCTAGTAAATAAATATACATATGTGGGTCATACTCCATAAGTCTGAAATACACAGTTTAAGGGTCTAATAAGGTATATGTAACTAAGAAATACACTAGTATCATCATTATCTGCTGTTTTATGTTTTAATAACTTCTATTTCTGATATTTCAAAGTGATATAAACGAGCAAGTTCTATACAAAGCTACCTCATAGATTCTAAAATCACTGGCCTTTCAAACATGTTTGTGGGTTCTTTTTAAAAAATAAACATTCGGATGCTGATGAAGTAGAAAATTAGTCTTCTGGAGACATATTATGATGGAGCCTTAAGATGGATGAAAAGTATAAACTGCATCATCCAGGGCTGGATTTCCTGTGCTCACTGCAGAAACGTCCTTGATGTTACTGATGTCTGCCTCACGCTTAGCTCTCAGAGCCAAAGCTCCATCAGGACAGACTGGAACTGCTACCCAGAGGCATTTCACAATTTGAACCGAAAGGTTTTCAGGCTTGCGTTCTAGCTAATTCTGTTGCTTCTAATTCCAGCCGGACTTAAACTCTTATCTTTGGATGCCAGGCCTACAGATAGGGCTATCACAGTAGCCCCATTTCCCAGAAAATACGCAACTCCATGACCCAGGTGAGATTAAATCCTTCCAGATAGCCTAAATAAATGGTCTATAACTTGTTCCTGTCACTCCCACTAATGCCTTTGTACTGTGAAACAGACTAGGAAAGGTGTAAATATCTTCAAATTATTAGCTGCACTTCCTCTTCCTTGCCTCTACCAGGAACATGAGGAGCATCACGCTCCTCATGGGGCAAAGGAAACCCAGAGGCGGCAGTTCCTGCACTTTCTTCTCCTGTAGTTATTAACCAATTTGCAGATCTCCGTGTATTACTGGTAATAGAGGCACACTCATATCTTTTCTCTTTAACACCTTGCCAGTAAAATTCTCCCGCACTACCCTGTGTGCCCCTCTCTCTCTAAGAAAGATACAGACCCAATTATACAATTTAGCCCATTACTTTGGTTCAAACAGATTTCACCTCAAAACAGATGTACTTGAATGTAAAAGGACCTTCTTGTCAGTGCGTGGGGTAGCTGTGCTCTCCTGTACCCCCTAAACATTTATGTGAAATAGTCACATCTGAAGAACACACACATATATAATGGGAAGTATCTCTTAAGCAGCACCGCAGGCATTTGCTTTAAACCCCCCGTAACTCATAACGGCTTGACTGTGCATCCATGCTTCTCAGCAGCTAGGGGTTCCCTGAAAGCAGGGACAAAGCCATGGTCTTCCTTGTTTCCTCTGCACCTCACCTCGTGCTGAGCACATGCAGACTCAGAATAGATGTTCACTGAATAAAAGAAAGGATGGATACATGAATACATTAAATGAACCTCAAACGTTATCTACTACGCTCTGTGCAGAATCAGTCAGAAGACAAGGTGTCTCGGGAATGCAAAACGGGACAAAGAAAACCCAGCTCAAGCAAGATAAGCACTGGGCACTGGTTCCATTCGTCTGAGCGAGGCAGCACGTCGAGATGCGACGAAAACACAGACACTGACTGAGTAGGTAGAGCAAGGGGTGGAAATCAAGAACCAACAAGCAGCCCAGTGCCCATCTGTGAGCTGGGACTGCAGGAAGGAAAGTTGGAAAGGTGGCTGGGTGTGGTGGTTCATGCCTCTAAGTCCAACACGTTGGGAGGCTGAGGTGGGAGGACTGCATGAGCCCAGGAGTTCAAGACAAGCCTGGGCAACAAAGTGAGAGCCCATCTCTACTAAAAAAGTGAGCCGGGTGTGGTGGCACGCATCTGTGGTCTCAGCGACATGGGAGGCTGAGGCAGGAGGATTGCTTGGGCCCAGGAGGTTGGGGCTGCAGGGAGCTGTGTTTGTGCCACTGCACTCCAGCCTGGGTGACAGAGCAAGACCCTGTCTTAGGAAATAAATAAATAAATAAATTAATTAATTAATTAATTTAATTTGGAAAGGCAAGGCTATGTTGGGAGGGCCCTGACATAGTGAGAAGAAGTATCATTATTTGAAGGACTTTGGATGTTTCTTATGTGACTGGAAAGACTATTCATATTCTTACCACAGCAAGATCTGAATTTGTGAATTGTCAAGCTCTCTCGGTAACATTGTTTAATTTTCCATTATTAGTTTTAAGTCACTTTAAAACAAATTGTGGTAAAATTCAACTCCTGTCCCACGACTTAGTTTACCCACATTTAAAACTATTCCTGAAATAAACTATGTAAATTTAGGAGGGAAATTTTAATCTGTTAAATGTATTTAGACATTTCCTATTCAGAGAAACATTATGAAGCCTTCTATTTTGTGTATAGTCTGGATTTTTAATTATGAATATGTGTGTGTATTCATGCAAACAGTATTGATGGAGATGTATAGATAGATAGATGATAGGTAGATAGATGCCAGATGGGTACATGGACAGTCACACAGATGGAGAGATGGTAGGTGGACAGACTGACACTATGAAGAAAAACAAAGAAGGCCAAAGATGGCTGGGGTGAAGCCATCTTTCTACTGGGTCTTCAGGGGAAGGCTTTTCGACAAGGTGGCTTTAGAATTACTACAAGTGAATTCTATCCATACAGGAATTTTAACTTTTCTGGAGTTAGAGATGATCAAATATATTTTGAAAGAAATAAGGTCCTGGTCACAAATATGCCACTGCAGAGATAGGTTAGTCCTCACGAGGCCTACACCTCCCCGACTCTCTCTAAAAATGAACAAGATGAGCAGATTGTGGAACTCTGGGTTTCATTCTTATTGCCCTTTGAGGGGAAGGTGCTTAGAGGTAAATGTTGGCTTGGAGCTGACTAGAATGAATTCGTTAGCTTTGAATTTGGTATGCAGCACACCATATATGTTGAGAGGTTATTTAAATGTTTTTATAGTTTACATGGAGAGATGAATTATTTTATTTTTATGTAAAAATTGCTGAGATTTCAGCATTTACGATCGCTGACCTATTAATTTAACTAATAATGTAATGAATTTTATATTTTTACATCTGCAGAATAACTCACAATCCTGTGCAATGTTTCTGATACCTGCCTAAATATCTGTATTTACTCATTTTGCATTTCTTTTCAAAGGCTCTCATGATTTCAGGAGGTATACTGATGCAAACTTAATATCCAGAAAGAATTCTGGTGCAGGAATGGTTTGGTATCAAGAATGTGGGCTCCAGAGGTGGACAGGTGTGTGTCTCCAGGCTACCTTGTATCCTGCATAGCTTTGAGATCTTGGACAATTTATTTCTCTCAGAGGGCCACAGTTTCCTCATCTGTAAAATAAGGACAGCGATACTAAGTTCAGAGTGTCATCGAGAGGATAAAGTTAAAGAAGATCCTGCACACACCCACAGTGCCTAACAGCATTCCATCTGCAGAAGAGGTCTTGGTTATTTGATGGGATTGAGTGCACAGAGTGACAAATGTGTCCATACAGGGAACGTACTTACTCCTTTGGAGCACTTATTTCATATGTGGATCAGACAAGTTAGCAAGATGGTAGGTATGCTGCCAACTATAACGACAGAGATAGCTACACATGTGTAGATTGTAAGATTGGTGCTTCTGGAGCATTAATAACAGATCAGAACCCGAGGATTTGTTTTACCACAGATTAGGATGCACCTCAAACACCTTCTAGAATGTCCAGGCTGCTTCTCACTCTGTTCCCTAAACTCTAAGAATTAGCTATAAATTAGCTATTAATCCTCCATTCACATCCAATTTTGTGTAGTTTTAAACGTACAAGCATATAAAAATAGATAAGCCAACCTGTTCCATTTAGCCCTTTAATCAATATCTTAGAGCAGACGAAAATTTGACTCATATTGTATGTTTCATTTACAAAGCACTCCTATTTCAATGACTAACCGTAATATAGCTGGTGATATGGTTTGGCTGTGCCTCTACCCAAATCTCATCCTGAATTGTAGCTCCCATAATTCCCACATGTTGTGGAAGGGACCTGGTAGAAGATAACTGAATCATGGGAGTGGTTTATCCCACACTGTTCCCCTGGTAGTGAAGAAGTCTCACACGATATGATGGTTGTATAAGGGGTTTCCCCTTTTGCTTGGTTCTCATTTTCTCTTGCCTGCCGCCATGTAAGATGTGCCTTTCACCTTCTGCCATGATTGGGAGGCCTCCCAGCCATGCAGAACTGTGAGTCCATTTAACCTCTTTTTTTTTATAAATTGCCCAGTCTTGGGTATGTCTTTATCAGAGTGTGAGAATGGACTCATACAGCTGGAATTTTTTTTTTTTTTTTTTTTGAGATGGAGTCTCGTTTTGCTCTGTCGCCCAGGCTGGAGTGCACTGGCAGGATCTCGGCTCAGTGCAACCTCTGCCTCCCGGGTTCAAGCCATTCTCCTGCCTCAGCCTCCCTCAGCCTCCTGAGTAGCTGGGATTACAGGCACATGCCACCACGCCCAGCTAATTATTTGTGTTTTTAGTAGAGACAGAGTTTCACCATGTTGGTCAGGCTGGTCTTGAACTCCTGACCTCGTGATCTGCCCGCCTTGGCCTCCCAAAGTGCTGGGACTACAGGCGTGAGCCACTGTACCTGGCCAAAAATTATTATTTAACATGAAAAGAGCACGTATAGTATGATTTTTTTTAGGAAAAAAGTTAAAACTGTCTGTCAAAATATAGCTAATGTGTACCATTTAGATAAATGCAATTTAAGAGAATATTATGCTGGAACACATATTATGTGTCTTGTGTTCAAGCACATCACATACATCATCCACATGAGCTGTCCCAAAGTCTGTAAGAGCAGAGTCACACACTCATTTGACAAATGGATGACCTAAGGCTTAGAAAGTTGAGGTAATTTTCCCAAATACATACACAGCGAGTGGTGGAGACAGGATTCAAATGTGAGTCAATGCAACTTGGAGAATTTCCGTAATGGCGGTTAAGGAAATAAATTTTGCCTGCTAAATAGTTGTAACGTTCATTCTTTCACCTCTAGGCTAACCATTTCACTTCTCTGCCTAAAATCTCCAGTGGTTCCACCTTGCATGGTTATTTCCACATGCTATTGACTAGGCATACTTACTAGTAAAAAATGTGAGCACACAGCCCTAAAATATCTTGTTTATTCACAAATTTTATATGCATTACTCTACTAAGAGATTAAGTACACCATAAAATACACACTGCTTAGAATTTAAGAATAGATCCAAATGAGAGAATTACAATGTTGACACGTGGTTATTTGTTTTTCACTATTGAGTAAGAAACCAACGAAAAGCTTCCAATGGTACTCTAATGCTGGTGAAATTTTTTAATTACCGATGACTTCACCAAAGTTTGTCTTCAAGTTTTAGGTGATTTCTTGGTAAGAGCCTTGACCATGGTCTCAGCCTCATACTGTTAGCAGTCAGCATCACATTGCACAACACTCCCTGAGGACAAGGCTCATGGTTAATAGTGGTGGATATGAATTCTTATTTCAAATAGTGCTTGACTCTAGTCAGATCTGATAAAACCATCTTTTTCTTTTCTTTTTTTGCTTGTTAATGTGGCTGGTGAAGTGCCTTAGTATAGTCTTCAATACTATTTCATTTTGTAAGAGTTGCTTTAGTTTAAACAAGGATCATGTGAACTGCAAAACACTGCTATGTGCTACAGGAGACAAATCAATGCTGGCACACAGGAATGTCCGCTTTTCCCAGATGTTACCTGTGACCATCAGAAATATTCAGGCAACTGGGAGTGGGCATACCATGAGCAAAGTGAGGGGTTTTTCCTATTTGCTTTGATTAAAAATTAATATAAATGAAAGTCCTAGTATTTTCTTCCTGCACACTGATGGTATGTTTTGCATCCGTTGGGATGCATCAACTGATTTTGGAGCCCAGGAAAAGTCTAAGCTATTTGGACACTAAGTTGCTACTTAGGACTACCAGAAACCCCATGCCTATGCTCGCAGCTACATCTCTCAATATCTTCATCAACATTTATTTGTAGTTTACTGTGCTTACGTACAACCTTTCAGGTCATGGCTGCACTCAAGCTGAGTTCCCTACCTAGGAAATCCTTCCTTCCTATATTTTACTCTTAATCTAAAATTTCTACATTATTCCTACTTATCCTGTAAAAGTCAGATTCGGAGTGATTGGAAGACATTTCTTCCATGTACTTGTGAGAATTAAGGGTTAACTTGTCCAGTACTCATTCCTCAGTAGGTTGACTTGAAAAGGACTTAGCCTTGCAGGCTCAGGAAAGAGAATGGTGTTTCCCTATCAGGAACTCTAAAGCAGCAAGTGAAGAGGGGTGGATGGATGTGGAATGAGATGTGGACTTGTCACTCTGCCACCATGACGAATATACAAAATCTGGAGTCTGTTACACTTGACATTTTCACACACAGAAGCCACGCATTTTTCAAGGTACTATAGCTTTTAATAAAAGCTCTTTGTGCTTTGAAGTGGGTGTTGGATAACAGTACATATACATACTTGTTTTAAAAAAAGAAGAAAATTAATTGAGGCCAGCATACATTTTTCCATGCCATTTCCAACTTTAATACCATTGAAATTCCTTTAAATTCAGCTTGAGGTTCCCATGGAATCACCTCTGGCCATGGGCCGTCAGGTACAATCTTGGGATTAAGAGCTCTCTGTGATGACCCAGTGACCTTGACCATTTAGGGCATTTCAGATTATTCTAAGGCATATTTTTAAAAGTAGGGTTTTTTCCTACATGACTAGTTTTGTTAAACTTGTAATTTCTTTTTAACATAAATTTCATACTGAAACAAGTTAAACTGTTTTTTACTGAAAGTCAGCTTTTGACAGAAGCGTACCCCTCCCTGGAGAAACAGTTCTTCAGAACCTATGAATATGTAACACCAATGACTTCCAGCACTTTTAATTTTACGAATTCCCTTCTAATGGCTTTAATTGTAATTCCTGGCATAAAAGAGGCAAAAGGATAATACTTTGTTGAAATGTTTAATTGAAGTATAATACATGTATGTCTTTTATGAAACAACCTCAAACTTAGCATTGCAAGCACAGTACAAATAACTATTTTCAAATCAACAAAAATGATATCTATTTATTGTATATAATGTTGTTTTGAAATATGTATGTGTTGTGGAACAGCTAAATTGAGACGATATGTGCATTACCTCATATACTTATTTTTTGTGGTGACAACACCGAATATCTAGTCATTAGTGATTTTCAAGAATGTAATACATTGTTATTAACTACAGTCACCATATTGTGCAATACTGTGCAATACATCACTTTTTCCTCCTGACTCACTGAAAGTTTGCTTCCTGTGAACAACACCTCCCCACCCACACACAGCCCCAACTTCCAGCCCCTGGCAACCAGCATTTTACCCTCTACTTCTCAGATTTCAGTGTTTTTAGATTCCACGTATACGTGAAACCGTGCAATATTTGTTTTTCTGTGCCTGGCTCATTTTATGTAACATCATGTCCTTCAGGTTCATCCATGTTGTCACAGATGACAGGGTATGGTTCTTTTAAAAGGTCGTATGGTATCTTATTGTGTTTATAAATATAACACATTTTCTTTATTCATTCATCAGTCAATGGACACTTAGGTAGGTCCCTACCTGGGCTATTGTGAATAGTGCCGCAAAGGACATGGGAGTGCAGACATCCCTTGACATGCTGGTTTGTTTCCTTTGGATACGTACCCAGAAGTGAGACCACTGGGTCATATGACAGTTCTATTTTTAACTTATGAGCTGTTTTCCATAATGGCTGTACCAATTTACATTCCCACCAACAGTGTACAAGGCTTTCCTTTTCTCCACGTCCTTGCCAGCACTTATCACTTATTATCTCTTGTCTTTCTTGTCTTTCTTTTTTTTAAGATAGATGTCGCTTTGTCACCCAGGCTGGAGTGCAATCTCATCTCACTGCAACCTCTCCCTCCTGAGTTCAAGCGATTCTCCTGCCTGAGCCTCCTGAGTAGCTGGCATTACAGGCACCCACCACCACACCTAGATAACTTTTGTATTTTTAGTACAGAGAGGGTTTTGCCATTTTGGCCAGGCTGCTCTCGAACTCCTGACCTCAGATGATCTGTCCCCTTCAGCCTCCCAAAGTGCTGGGATTACAGGCATGAGCCACCGTGCCCGGCCATCTCTTGTCTTTTTGATAACAGCCATCCTAACAGGTATGAGGTAATATCTCATTGTGGTTTTAATGATAATTTTTTCCCTGATAACTTATGATGTGGAGTATTTTTTCATATACCTGTTGGCCATTTGTATGACTTCTTTTGAGAAAAGTTTATTCTGTTTCTTTACCCCATTTTTAAATTGGGTTACTTATTTTCTAACTATTGAGTTTTTGAGTTCCTTATCTATTTTGAATATTAACCTCTTATCAAATGTATGGTTGGCAAATATTTTCTGCCATTTCATAGGTTGTCTCTTCACTCTGCTGATTGTTGCGTGGCTGATACAGAAGTTCTTTAGTTTGATGCATTCCCACCTGTTTTCCCTTTTGTTGCTTGTGCTTTTGGAGTCATATCCAAAAAATAACTGGCCATATCAATACCACGCAGCTTTTCCTCTGTGTTTTCTTCTGTGAGCTTTACAGATTCAGTTCTTACATTTACAGCTTTAATCCACTTTGGGTTGATTTTTGTATATGAGGTCAGATAAGGGTCTCATTTCCTTCTTCTGCTTGTGGATATCCAGTTGTTCCAATACCACTTATGGAAGAGACAGTACTTTCCCCGTTATGTATTCTTGGCGTCTTTGTCAAAAACCAATTGACTGGGCCAGGCGCGGTGGCTCACGCCTGTAATCCCAGCACTTTGGGAGGCCGAGTCGGGCGGAACACGAGGTCAGGAGATCGAGACCATCCTGGCTAACGTGGAGAAACCCTGTCTCTACTAAAAAAAAATACAAAAATTAGCCGGGCGTGGTGGCGGGCGCCTGCAGTCCCAGCTACTTGGGAGGCTGAGGCAGGAGAATGGCATAAACCCGGGAGGTGGAGCTTGCAGTGAGCCGAGATCGTGCCACTGCACTCCAGCCTGGGCAACAGAGCGAGACTCCATCTCTAAAAAAAAAAAAAAACAATTGACTGTATATGTGTGGATTTATATCTGAGATCTAGAGATACTATAACTCTCTATATCTCTAGAGATACTCTAACTATGTGGTATATATTTTAAGGCAGGTAGTGTGATGCCTCCAGCTTTATTTAAATAACTACTTTTGGGAGTAAGTTGCTGCCATGATGCTCCATCATCCCTGAAAACTTTACTGTGTATTTCCTAAAAACAAGACATTCTTCTACACAATTGGTCCATTCACCAAAATCAGGAACTCACATTGATACACTATTAGCATTTAATCCACAGGCCTGATGTAAGTTGTCTCAATTATGTTCTTTCTTACCATGTTTTTCATTTTTCTAATTTTTTCTTTTTTAATTTTAAGTTCCAGGGTCCATGTACAGGATGTGCAGGTTTGTTACATAGGTAAACGTGTGCCATGGTGGTTTGCTGCTCCATCAACCCATCCCCTAGGTATTAAACCCAGCTTGCATTTGTTATTATTCCCGATACTCTCCATCCCCCCACCCATCCCCCAGTAGGCCCCAGTGTGTGTTGTTCCCCTCCCTGTGTCCCTGTGTTCTCACTGTTCAGCTCCCACTTATAAGTGAGAAGGTGTGGTGTCTGGTTTCCTGTTCCTGCATTAGTTATGCACCAGCTAAGACTATGCCTTGCATTCAGGTGCCATGTCTCTTTTGGTCCTGGCTACATTTGCATATAGGAAAACAATAACAATTAATGGCAATCATCAATACTTTCCTCTATCTAGTTAGGTTAATGTAGACATGGTGCATAAAAACAATTACATTATTAATCTTAAAAGATAAGTGAAGCGCTCATGAAAACGGGGAAACTGGTATATAAATATTTTCTTCGACTGCTCATGCTGCATTCTGGAGACGACCTTCACAATTTTTTGCACAAATATTTGAAAAACATACGCAGGTATTTTATTCAAAAGATCCATGCCTTCTTAAAGCATGAAAGTTGGAAAAGTGGTTGTGGGTCCACCAAACTACAAAGCCCAACTTCTAGAAGAAATAGAGGGCATGGCACACTGCTGATGAAGAACACACAGGGCAGGAACAACAGATCTAGGCGTTTCTTACTGAAATCAGGAACATTTGCCATAGGCATTACTGAGCCCACAAGTTCAAAGACTTGAAGAAATAGACATTAAAGATCCTAAGAAGACAGAATTGCTTCCCTAATCCTCCCTTTCCTGAAGTACCACAAGTTATTTACAGTGCAGTGTCCAACACCTGGGATGCATCATAAATTACACCTGTATACCATACCCACATTCTGCTAAACTCTCATCTTTCTGCAGCACTGATAGTATTGACATTGGCCCATGAAAAATGCAAAGGATGAGAGCCCAAGGCCCTGGGAAGGAATAGTTCCAGTGCTTCCCTGGCAAAGCAGCAGGGCTATGGAGTACCCCACTAGGCACAGACACAGCGGTATGCTAGAGATCATCTTTGCCCCGTTCTTTCTTAATTAAAAGTAATATAGTTACAAAGGTAGTCTCCATTTCTTTTGAGGGAGGGATACAAAAAGATTCACATAGTAATTTTTCTCGGCAAAATTCACCTTCCCCTTAGCCTCAGAATTATTTATATTTAGAATCTTTGTGCCAGGAAAATCACAGGTAAGCCCCAGCAGGATTTTTTTTTTTAAGACGCCTTCTCAAATTTAGCTATATATCACCCATTTCTCCTTGATTTAACTAAATTTCTAAATCAAAACCAGCTATACAAATCCAGATTTGCTCTGCAGCTTGAAGATATATAAATACTTTATTTACAGCATCTACATTTTTTTAAAAAAAGTTAATTTGCTTTTTCTGTTTTTATTTTTTTATTTTTTATTATACTTTAGGTTTTAGGGTACATGTACACACCCACATTTTTTGACTCCAATAATAATGCGGCAGGCATCGCCAGCACTGGAAGAACAAACTTACCAAGACTATAAAATAAGAGGTTCCCAGACGCTGACTGTTCTAATTACAGAGGAAACAAGAATCATGTATGTGTCAGATGAAGACATCAAAGCACATCTCCTGTCCAGGGATAAACAACGAGGATGCAACGGGCAGAAGAGCTATGTGTGCACCTATCGGTGGGCCAGAGATTTCTAGTCCTACCTGTGATCAGCCCGAAAAAGCAAGCACAGCACACCCGACTTCTGCCTGCCTTGTGTCTGTCACCTCACATTGCTTTAGAATGAAATCTGTCTTTTATTATTTTCCCATGCTTCTGTTGGATGTCATTGTAGAGATGCGTTTAAACAGCATTGTCCACATCGAAAACTGCTTCTTCACATGTTAACAGCTCTCTTCCTTATAATATTGGCAGCTTCTACATAAGCCAGCAGCTGAAATTGTTGGTAGGCTTATTTTTACACTTTTTTGTTGTTGTTGTTCGCTTCTGATTAATGAATAGGAAGAGAAAAATCCACTGTCTCTTCAACAGATAACGAATTTATCATGAGTTCATTATAGATTTTATTTTTTGGCTTGCCAGTTTCTTAATTCATGGCACCAACATATAGAAGAAAGATTAGTTTATTTAAGATTAGACTGACATTTAGACATTTTTTCTCATGCAGATAGCAGATAGCAGTATAAAACATTTTAAACAGGAGCAACTGAGAGCTATTTTCTCCCTTCATCTGATATGCTGAAACATGTCCAAAGCAATCTTCCGTTCTCCAGCAGCTTCCACATCCAGCCAGTTTCCAGATTCAGCAGGGCATCAGCTTTCCTACAAATATACTTTAAACTGGTAACAGGTAAACAGGGAACTGTGTGTAGCCTTCTAGCTTAAATACAGTACATATCACAAAGCTTCAAAATGTCTTCAAGGCAGTTTATTGTCTGAACTCTACAGAAGCTACGGAGATTTCCACTTCACGGCACTACCTTCGTCGTCAATTCAGCGCTACAGACAAGGTCGCAGCATCTCAGCATTGCAAGTGACGGCCTGCAACATCTAGCTCTTCCCACCCACAGTTGATGCCAAACATTTCTCTTTCATCATCCCTTTGCAGAGGGCTAGTCTGCCTCCACACTGTTTCCACACTTCTTAGAATGTGGATTTAAAATGTTACTATAGGCCTGTATCCCTTATAGACATATTTGATCATTAGAAATGAATCTCCTATATTGGGCCAAAATTAGCCGTTTGGCAATTTACACATGTTCAACTAAGATTGGTCCACAGGAGTCTGAGAGATTGAATGTAGACATTTCTCTACATGGAAACAACATAGTGCTCTGCCTGCTACAATAGTCAACTGCTCTTGCCAGATCCCCCTTCTGCTTCAGGCTAAACCCTGGCAGTGGAACATGTGAGTTGGAGATTTCTTTTTCTTTTTCTTTTTTTGTTTTCTTGAGATGGAGTTTCACTCTGTCGCCCAGGCTGGAGTGCAATGGTGCAATCTTGGCTCACCGCAACCTCTTCCTCCCAAGTTCAAGCGATTCTCCTGCCTCAGCCTCCCAAGTAGCTGGGATTACAGGCATGCACCACCACGCCTGGCTAATTTTTGTATTTTTAGTAGAGTTGGGGTTTCACCAGGTTGGCCAGGCTGGTCTTGAACTCTTGACCTCAAGTGATCCATCCACCTTGACCTCCCAAAGGGCTGGGATTTGAAGATTTCTCAGCTTTGGGCTTATAAGCAATATGATCTTGAAGGGTGTCATTTTGTATCAGTGTTTGATTTAGTCTGAAGGAGGGAAACCTTGCTGTAACACTTTGCAAAACATGTTTTGAGAAAGAAAGAAATAGCACCCAAAATAATTCAATAAATAAAAGATTAAGAAATAGAAAAATATGAAAAATAAGAATTTTGAAGACTAATAAAATAGATAAATGTTTGACACACTTGATCAAAAAGATAAATCCAACAAAATCATATCACAAAGAAGAAATATCTACTGACAAAGCAGAGGTTTTGTCTAATATGCCTAACATTCTAGATGACTTGGATAAATTCCTGAGAAGGTTTTTTAAAAAGCCAAAATTGGTACAGGAAAGAAATACATAATTTGAATGAAAATGTGTATGTATTAGCTAAAATAAAATGGTTAGAAAAAAAAAAACAGGCTCGGAGGGTTTTTTAAGTGAGTTCCATCAAACCCTCAAGTAACATTCCAATTCCTTTATGTTTAAAAAAAAGAAAAAGAAAAAAAGCTGTTCAGTTTTGTTTACATTAATTTAAAAACAAAACAGGAGCAATAAAAGAAAATGAGGATGAAATTCCATTTCGCTTATAAGTATATATATGAAACAGAATCCAAATAATATCCCATCATCAAGATTTATCTCAAGAATGTAAGGATGGTTTATCATCTGAAAAATCCCCACCAGTGTAATTTAACATATGAACAAACTGAAAGGTAAAGCACTTATTATCTCTTATAATACAGACACAATGACTTAATCATAGTCCATACCTTTACTATTAAAGCAAACAGAAAAGAACAACAGAGTAAACCAGGAATGGAACAGAAGTCCCTAACTTGATAAGGGCAATATATCAAACATTGCAAAAATATTTAAATTTCTGGGAGAACTCTTAGCTACATTTTAACTTCTGAAAAAAAAAAAAATAGAGGATGATATCAACAAACAAAACAAACTCCAGAGATGAGAAATTGAAACAAGCACTCAGAGGAATGCCAGGGCAGTGGGCCTTCTGAGCCCAGAAAGGCCCGGATTCACAATGAAGGGACCTAGCCTCAGACAGCAGATGAGAGTGGCAGTGTTTAGCACTGTCCCTTAGGAGAGGCTCAGTAAAATGCCTCTGCCAGCTGCCTCCTCTTCCTCACCTGTATGTAGCTGTGAAATCCTGGGCACTGTTCTCGAAAGAGCATAACATGCTCCGAGAGGGTCTACCTTACACGATTGAAGCTGGGCCAAGAGGGCGAGTGGAGTCTCAGGGGATGGCAGCCTGTGCTGTGGAGGTGAGGGCCACAGAGCAAAGCCCCTCCATGAAGGGCTCAAAGCAAAGGAGAGGCCTTCTGCAGTGCGGCCATTAAGATCATGGTCTGGGAAGCCAGGCTGCCTGGGTTTGAATCTCAGCTCTACCGCTTACTGCATGACTCAGTTTGTTTGTCTTGTGCCCTGCTCTCCTCATCTCCATGAAGAGCTAATGGCAGCACCTACTTCAAGGTTGGTTGGAAGGGGTGAATGAGTTAATCCAGGTAAAACATGAGAACAGTCTCTGTTCTTCCTCAAGGGAAGCCTCCTGATGCCTGAACACACACATTCCACTGGTGTATTTCCAGCACAAGATTCTGGTGTGCATATGCCTCCAAAATGCAACAGGGAATCTATGTAACCTTCCAGTACTAATTAACATATTGTTTGGCCACACATGTTAATAAACAAGCAGGAATCATCTGATTTTGGAGGTAAGTAAATAACATGAAAAAGAAATGCCAAGATGCACAAAGACAACAACTAATCATATTAATAGAAGGACTGTTTAATGGAAGGTACATGAAGGAAGAAGAAATCAAAGAACAGGTGCTTCTCAGACTCTGACGTGCAAGTGGATTACCAGGAGATTTGTTATTAATAAATAAATAATAAGAATGAAATGTAGCCTGCATCAGCAGGCCAGGCGTGGACTCTGGGATTCAGCATTTCTCAACAAGCCCACCGTGTAACACCAATGTTGCTGGTCCACGTTCCACACTTTTAGGGGTGGGGATCAAAAAGATAAAGTCAAGAGATGTTTCAGGAGTAGGAGGAAAAAGACACAAATATACAAAGAAAGAGAGATTTTTAAAGTAAACACAAAATTAAGAAGTAAAATAATTCTAATAGGCATCCTGAAAGAAGATGGCAGAAATCAGAGAGGGGAGAATATCATTTAAAAATAAGGATATTTTCCTGGGCAATAAGGATAAAAGGACTAGTTCTCCATGCTGGCTACATGCTCTGATTTTGGGTGGCATCAAAGAATACCAATTCTTTGGCCATAATCTATGGAGGCATAGCTTACGCATCTGTGGTTTTTAAAATCATAGTGAAGTGAGAAGCACTCATCACCCATTAGAGTAAAACAGCCCAAAGGGTATGCAGCGAAAAGAAGACAGAACCCACCTTGACATATTTTATGGCTCTAAACGGGGATAGAAAATCTGAGAGGTTTTACAAGAAATATAACACCTGAAACCTACATATGAAACACATGCCCGAATTGAATTCACCTTCTCAATAGTAGTGCCAAGTTTTAGAAGAGCAGTGCCTTCAAATTGGGAGAGAAATGCTATAAACACAGCCAAACCACATCAAAATAAAGAATGGAACTAACAAATAATGCCTTCAAGGAGAAAGGAGATTATATGACAACAAATTCTACAAATATAAATATAAATATTCATTTTTTAAAGATGGAGTCTCACTCTTATTGCCCAGCCTAGAGTGCAATGGCGTGATTTCGGCTCACTGCAACCTCCACTTCCTGGGTTCAAGCAATTCTCCTGCCTCAGCCTCCAAAGTAGCTGGGACTACAGGCGTGTGCCATCACCTCGCTACTTTTTGTATTTTTAGTAGAGATGGGGTTTCACCACGTTGGCCAGGCTGGTCTCAAACTCCTGACCTCACGTGATCCACCTGCCTTGGCCTCCCAAAGTGCTGGGATTACAGGCATGAGCCACCGCACCCGGCCCAGATATTCTTAACTATAACATAAAGGCATATGTTTCTTCCACCAATAAGAAAAATAAAAATCAATTTCTCTGAGAAAAATAGAGCAGTAAAAGAAAGGCATAAATTTGAACCAAATATGAAACAAACTAAAATATGGTTAAGATTTTTAGTAACTGTTATCTCCTATAAACTCTGAGGTTTGGAACATTATTGATGATTAGTACAGGCTGAGAAACATTCAAATATCATTTCTTTCTCATGGATCCAATCGTCATACATACTTGCCCGGCCACATAATACAATCTTATAAACCTTGTCAATGTAACTGTATTACTACATCTGACAGAATTTAGGAGGAGACAAAAAAGTGGTGAAAAATGTGGATAGAAAATGATTGGTTGATAAGTTCCATCAAAGTTTGTTGAATACATCAGAGTTGAAGTATGTCGTTCAAAGTAACAATGCACTTGATGATTACAGCTCCCGTAAGTACGGGAAGAGGATGGATAGATTAACAATGGGAACAGGCTGGGAGAAGAGATGTGGGGCAAAGAATGCCAAATTATTAGGTTTTCAAGGTGGGGGGCGAATGTGCATATTTTAATGTTGATAAATCAATAGCTCTGCGATGATGATAATCCCCAAAAGAACTAAGTGGAGAAACACGTACAAGTGGCTAACTCTGGGGAACAGAACTGAGGACATGAGAGAGTGAATTCCTTTTTTTTTTTTCATTTTATGAAGAAAGCAGGAAAGCATGTATTACATCCATAATTAAAGATATTTTAAATGGTAATACAACCAAGCAGTTGAAATAACCTAAGCATTTCAACTCCATTAATATCTATTTTTTTTATTTAATTTTTTTTATTATACTTTAAGTTTTAGGGTACATGTGCACATTGTGCAGGTTAGTTACATATGTATACATGTGCCATGCTGGTGCACTGCACCCACTAACTCGTCATCCAGCACTAGGTATATCTCCCAATGCTATCCCTCCCCCTCCCTCCACCACACAACAGTCCCCAGAGTGTGATATTCCCCTTCCTGTGTCCATGTGATCTCCTTGTTCAATTCCCACCTATGAGTGAGAATATGCAGTGTTTGGTTTTTTGTTCTTGTGATAGTTTACTGAGAATGATGATTTCCAATTTCATCCATGTCCCTACAAAGGATATGAACTCATCATTTTTTATGGCTGCATAGTATTCCATGGTGTATATGTGCCACATTTTCTTAATCCAGTCTATCATTGTTGGACATTTGGGTTGGTTCCAAGTCTTTGCTATTGTGAATAATGCCGCAATAAACATACGTGTGCATGTGTCTTTATAGCAGCATGATTTATAGTCATTTGGGTATATACCCAGTAATGGGATGGCTGGGTCAAATGGTATTTCTAGTTCTAGATCCCTGAGGAATCGCCACACTGACTTCCACAATGGTTGAACTAGTTTACAGTCCCACCAACAGTGTAAAAGTGTTCCTATTTCTCCACATCTTCTCCAGCACCTGTTGTTTCCTGACTTTTGAATGATTGCCATTCTAACTGGTGTGAGATGATATCTCATTGTGGTTTTGATTTGCATTTCTCTGATGGCCAGTGATGATGAGCATTTTTTCATGTGTTTTTTGGCTGCATAAATGTCTTCTTTTGAGAAGTGCTTTTTAAAAGCATTTTGAATCATCTGTTTCTCTTAGATACTTCTTCATTTTACTTAGGAGGAGAGCAGCATTCTATCGTCATTTCTTCTGGGACTTTGCACAAATCAGAAGATTTGCACAAGGCAATACTGTGGCAGCACAGAACAACTTTAACAAGTTCACAGAAAGGAAAACCATTCACATTCGAAATAGAGCTCCATGCCTCTAACCAATACCTTCCCCTGGCATATGTCTGACCTTGTGCTGGGGACTGAACTAGAGTCATTTCCTGTGTTACTCAGGACACAAGTGTCACAATGTTGTATGCACTCCAGTCTTGACTGACTAGCCCAGAAGGGCAAAAAGGAAATGTGAGGGGCTTAGTCTTGCTGCCCAGCCCTCACTGTTCACTTTCCAGAATTCTTATGGTAGGAAAATTTCTCAGTTCAAAAGCTTCAGGTTACCTGTGCATTTGCTCTTTCAATACACATGAGGAGCTCGGTGTCACTCAACCTATCCGTATTCCTCATGCTCCAAGAGTCTCACTCAGAGGTGAGCGTAGGGTTAGAAGAAAAAAATGGGAACAGTTATCATTTAAACAGTTTCTCACAACCCCCATCAGGTACAACTCTTGAGTGAGTACCAAGATTCCTTGCTTAAAAATAAAAGGTTGAAGGCCGGGCTCAATGGTTCAGGCCTGTAATCCCAGCACTTTGGGAGGCCAAAGGGGGTGCATCACTTGAGGTCAGGAGTTCGAGATCAGCCTGGCCAACATGGCGAAACCCTGTCTCTACTAAAAATACAAAAATTAGCCGGGCATGGCGGCAGGCGCCTGTAATCCCAGCTACTCGGGAGACTGAGGCAGGAGTATCGCATGAACGCAGGAGGTGGAGGTTGCAGTGAGCCGAGATCGCACCTCTGTACTCCAGCCTGGGCGACATAGCGAGACTCTGTCTCAAAATAAATAAATGAATAAAAAGTTGTACCAAGTAGTGGCTAATTTATAAAGCAAATAACTAATCTTTTAAATGAGAGAGAACAGAAGAGTTTCTCATTTTGGAGATTAAAGCATGGCCCAGTCAGCAACTTTATAACGCTGACCAGGAGAGGTACATGCCTTTGTTAACCCTGGCTGTTGTTACTGTTATATCACTAGGATGTCTCTTCAACAACACTGTTCCTTTTTCTCTTTTCCTGTTGCTGTGAACTAGGCATCAGGCATAGTTGTGTATGAAGTTATCAGGAAAATCACAAAGATGTGTCTACCAGGGCAGGCAAACCCCAGATCCTAAGGTTTCTGTCCAGCTTTTCCATAAACTTTTCCTATTTCTTACTCCCAAGTTTGTCCAAAAACACCAGTCTTTGACTTTTTCTCTAAATGAAAACCCCATAGAATCTAAGTTCCAAGCCCAAAATTTATTTGCAAAAGAAAGGAGGAAGGAATGAAGGAAGGGAAGAAGGAAGGAAATACATATTATGTATATTTAATATACACTATGCACTTCTTTAATATATTACTTACTACATATGGATGCATTTTTATCTGTTCATTCAAGAAAGGATATGTCAAATGCCTTTGCTTGGGAACACCTATGTTCAGTTTGCTCCAAACATGTACCTGGTTTTCAAACGTCCCACACTCCTGCTTCACAGGGAAAGATTTGCCATTATGCTTAATGGTGGGAATCTATGCAAATGGTTCCACATGCCAATGCCAAGCCAAAAGAGAAAGACAAGCCTTTGTTCCAGAAGACACAGCCCTTTACAGCCCTTTGAATCCATTCCTCTGGGAGCTTCCCCATGGGAGGACTGCTTCTTTCTGTGACCCAGCCTCACTAAATGCACTAGGAATCAGTGCACTTCACTAAATATTACATCCAGATCATGTGTGTATTTACTATAATTATACATATTTCATCTGAACTAATTTTCAGAAACCCTTTCCTTAGCAAATCGCACATTTTACGAAATGTCAGTGTTCCCTACCAACCACCATGAAAACAACAACAAAAGCTGAAATATAGCAGGAACTCAAATCGCAGAGTATTTCAAATAGACAATTAGACTGAATTCTAAAGTTCTCTACCACATATGTAGTATTAAAAAGGTCATTAAATTGTTGGTGTGACAGGGTTAGTTAAACATAGGCCTAGCAGCCAGTAAAGATGCTGAGTGCAGTGACAAAGAACGGTGAACAGAGGACCTGTTTGTGAAGGATGAGGATTTTCCTGCATTCACCGTTGAGAAGTCAGTCTTCATAGGATGGTGCTGAGTAGGACTAGATAGATTTAATCACCATCACAGGAACAAACTCACTAATTATAGTAGCAGTGACACAGGACAGGTGAGACCCACAACTGGGGCTTAGCTGAGGAGGGTTCTTGACTTTGCCCAGGAAGGAATTGAAGGGTAAGTCAGTGGTGTTAAAAAGCAATGTTTACTGAAGTGGCGGTGTACAGCAGCAGCAGCGCTGCCCCGTAGGCAGTGTGCCAGGGTAGCAGCTCAGAGGCAGCATTGCAGCCATATTTATACCCACTTTTAATTTCATGGGGTGGATTATGAAGAAATTTCTAGAAAAGGGTCACCAAGTTGTCGTGAAAAGGGGCAGTAACTCCCAAGTGTTGCCATGGCAATGGGAAACTGACACAGCACCCTGGTGGGTGTGTCACATGGAAAGCTGCTTCCAGACCAGCCCTATTTTAGCTAGTCCTCAATTTGGTCCAGTGCCTGAGCCCCACCTCCAGAGTTGACTTCCACCTTCTACATCAGTAAGACAAAGAAAGTCGCAAAGTTGGAAGAATATACAGAGAGAGATAAAAGCTGTATTCAGGAAGTAGATCCTTTATAAAATCCACTGGAAAATACAACTGACTTAGTAATAGCCAATGACGAAACACTGCATGCGCAGAAATTCAGGACTTTATACAAGTAATAATGAATGAGGACGCAAGGCAGCCCTGGCCAGGACGATGAGGGGCAGGGATGATACAGGGACCAGCTATGGCTCTTCGGACCCTGACCAAGGAAGGAAAGCTACAGATGAGTAAACAGAGTTGACTCCATGAGCTCAGCAGAAATAGGGTGTTTGTTTATGTGTTTGCAGTTTTCACCAGTTCTTAGTGAGAAGTTAGGAGTTACAGTGTGCACTCCTCTGCTATTTATAGTCTGATATATTAATACAGGAGCTGTCTTGGCCAAGCTCTTCCTCTCTACAGATGCTGTCCCTTAAACACTTTCCAACATCCAGTGAGCACTTACACAAAGATTGCTTTTTATTTCATTTACCGCCTTCTCAGCTGTTTATGAGTCAAACTGTTTCCTGGTACTGTTGCTGTAGGTGTATATTGGACATTACTCAGGATCTGAAGCATATACAATATCCCCAAGCTTAAATTAGTCATTGTTTCACTTGTCAAATTCAATTAACATCATATGCCAATTGCATACCATGAATCATTTAGCAAACACTGTCTAGAAATATTAACATAAATCCTGTGTTTTACTTAACACTATGTTGAATTCTGTTCATAAGTTTGTTGTTTGCAACAGTTTAAGTTTTAGTCAATTTCAAAATTCTTTTGAATGTACTATGTGTGTGTACTATGGGATAAAAGAAATAAATTAATATATTGATGTTTACGGTAATGTGGGTTCTCACTATGGGAAAAGGTAGATATGAATACTGAAAGGGGAAAGGCAATAGATAATTCTATGGTATTCCTGAAGTTATATGAATGAACTCATTAATGCACACAGACACACATACACATATTCTACCATATAGTAAAATGGTCTGGAAGCAAAAACATTGGTAGTAACGTTTATGTCTAAATGTAACAGCCAGATCCTAGGGTTTGGTAAATAGAAGATGAACCTGGAAAAAAGCAAGGACTCAAAGACCAATGTGGACATATCAAAACTATGTAGGAGCTGATTTAAGGGGGTTCATTTTTCTCAAACTGTTCTTTAAAGAAGAATGCTAAATGGCAAATGTAAACAAACAATATAATTATAAATCTTTCTGGTTTTTTGGAAACCACAAATGCAATTATTTATTTGGGCAGAAATAGAAATGAATCCTTAAAAAGACCGTTGAAGAATAGCATCTTGACATGGTCTGAAAGCAGTATCCCACATCTTGTCTACTAATTGCATAAGAAAAAGGCAGCCTTGAAACAGGGGCGATGTCCTTTTGAGTATGAAACTCACAAGGGAGAGACTTTATCAGATCAGATGCTAGTGGGGATCACAAACGCCAACAGATGAGCTGGCGTTCTGTGCTGCTGATGGGATGTAATGTAAAGTACACACCCTCTAGGAAACGGTCTTGCCACACACGCTTCACCTGAACATACCGTGAGGAAAACGGCAGGACAAATCCAGATTCTGGGACATCCCAAAAAAGGACTGGCCTGACGTCTTTAAGTATGTCAGAGTTGAGACAGACAAAAAGTGGCAGGAAGTTGTGGCTGACATGACCAGACCGCCAAATGCAATGTGTGGGCTTCACCTCAACCGGGAGAAGAAAAACAGATGTCCACAGAAGACGTTCGGAGATGGATGGGAAGATGTGCACAAGGGCTGCCCATGAAATAATATCACTGAGTCAACGTACAGGCATGGTGATGGAACAGGATGACTTTGCATTTAAGAGATGCACGCTGGCTGGGCACAGTAGATCACGCCTTTAATCCCAGCACTTTGGGAGGCCAAGGTGGGCAGATCACGAGGTCAGGAGATCGAGACCATCCCGGCTAACACAGTGAAACCCCGTCTCTACTAAAAATACAAAAAATTACCCGAGTGTTGTGGCATGCATCTGTAGTCCCAGCTACTCGGGAGGCTGAGGCAGGAGAATGGTGTGAACCTGGGAGGCAGAGCTTGCAGTGAGCCGAGACTGCACCACTGTGCTCCAGCCAGGGCAACAGAGTGAGACTCTGTCTAAAAAAAAAGAGATGCACACTACAACTTTCAAACAAATCCACCAACACACACGCACACACAGACGTGCACACTCACATACATACACACATGTATCATGTTTTGTGTGAGTGCGGGGTGTGTGTAGCATGGGTATTTGTGTGTGAGAAGGAAGGCAAGTGGGTCAAAAGATAAAGAAATGGTGCATAGAGTAAATCACTGTGGTACTGTACTAGTCTTTCAAGTTTTCTACAGTCTCACAATTAAAAAAAAAAAAGGTGGAGAAAAATTTTCCTGGAGAGAGAAACTAAACAACCAGAAGTTTCTGATGATTGAATTAAATCGTTTTTCAGTATGCCAAGCCTCTGAGCAGCTGGATTTTCCACACTTTAGTTTGTTGCGCTGGGGCCTCCCAGTCTTGCTTCCATAACTCAACAGAATTCTACCACCAATTGTTGAATCCAAAGTTTCTTTCCAAAGTCTCTGAAAGCAGAAACTGTGTTCCAGATACAGAGAATCAAAATGCGCTATTGAAGTCATCCAGAATATCAGTAGCCAAGACATGATCAGAGAGACCTATGAATCTAAGCCAGTTTTCTGATTTTTAAGCCAAATTGTTTATCTCCATTCAACACTCTCAATACTTGTATCTACAAACATATTGGACTAATACAGAGAGCACATTTCCACACTGGAACAGTTGAATATGGATGTGAAAACTCGAATATCTTTGCAACCTTCAAACAACACTTGACATTAAAAATCCATTTACAAATCCAGCTTTATGCTAAATATTGTGGTAACATTCTTAAAGACCAGACCTCTTCATGTGGAAAATGATGTCCCAGTCTAAAGTTTTTTGAAAGGATTTGCTATGAAACTGATAATAATTTTATAAGTATTCATGTCTATACAATTACTAGGACTTTTTTTACACAGAATACCTAAGTTTCTCCTACCTTATTGAAGATTCTTATTAAAATACCACATATTAAAAAAGGTAAGTAACACAAAAAGTCACAAAAGAATCGAAGTTTACTTTTTTGCTTTATTTGGCCCAACACAGTGTCTTCTAGAAGTCCTTGTCATCACAAAAATATAAAGCTTCCTTTGGATATGCACTCCCCAACCTGAATTGTAAGCACTTTGAGGACAGTAATTAGGTCTTCCATCACACTTTAGATAATGTCCTAGGCCGGGCGCAGTGGCTCATGTGTATAATCCCAGCACTTTGGGAGTCTAAGACAGGAGGATCACTTGAGCTAAGACAGGAGGATCACTTGAGCCCCGGAGTTCAAGACCAGCTTCAGAAACATAGTGAGACCCCCATCTTTACAAAATTAAAAAAAAAAAAGCTGAGTATCGTGGTGCACACCTGTGGTGCCAGCTACTCGGGAGGCTGAGGTAGGGAGGTCAAGGCTGCAGTGAGCCATGGTCGCGCCACTGCACTCCACCCTGCACAACAGAGCAAGAGCCTGTCTCAAAGAAAAGAAAACACACCATGACATCCTGCATATATCTGCCTCTCAGAGAAATGATTCACCGATTTCATCGTTTAAAACCAATGCAATACTTTCATTTTCATGAAAATGGAAGCAGGCTTTCATGAAAACAGGCTTCAAGTTCATGTTACACAAATCCTACAGAAATTGTGGACAAATGATCTGACATCCTCCTATAAAAGGATGAGATGAAGCTGTGCCTCATGTAACTGATCATTTCTATGTATTAAGCCATATGAAATACCATGTCTGCTGAGCAGAGGCTACAATTAGAAACGACCCGATCTAAAAGAATGCTCAAAGGTCATCAAGCATGATTACATTCTGCTGCACACTGTAAAATGCATCCAAGTGTAAAGGATTATTCAACAAATTATGAATGATTCATTCATGGCAGATTTTTCATTAGAAGGTAATGTCTCCTTTTCCATAAAGTCAACATTATGATCCATGATGCCATTTATTAGAACTTATGCTATTAAACAAGATATGAAAAGAGAATCTTCTTAAGTGTCTCACATCAGTTAAATTACCCTCCACCTGTTGGAAATAAGCACTGTGGTCAATGAAGGGAGAGGGATATGTAGTACATGTGTTACAGATTTGCAAGAGTTATTCTTATGTATATGTATACATGTACACAATTTTCATTACGGATCTTTCATTTATGTCTGAAAGTCAAATACTTACACCTTTTGCTTAAAATTTTGGACTCTAAATTATCCCAGGACTGGTAGTTACCTCAGGACAGCGTAGTAGTTATTAAAAAGTCAATTAGATCCCATTTGTCAATTTTGGCTTTTGTTGCCATTGCTTTTGGTGTTTTAGACATGAAGTCCTTGCCCTGCCTATGTCCTGAATAGTAATGCCTAGGTTTTCTTCTAGGGTTTTTATGGTTTTAGGTCTAACGTTTAAGTCTTTAATCCATCTTGAATTGATTTTTGTATAAGGTGTAAGGAAGGGATCCAGTTTCAGCTTTCTACACATGGCTAGCCAGTTTTCCCAGCACCATTTATTAAACAGGGAATCCTTTCCCCATTGCTTGTTTTTCTCAGGTTTGTCAAAGATCAGATAGTTGTAGATATGTGGCGTTATTTCTGAGGGCTCTGTTCTGTTCCATTGATCTATATCTCTGTTTCGGTACCAGTACCATGCTGTTTTGGTTACTGTAGCCTTGTAGTATAGTTTGAAGTCAGGTAGTGTGATGCCTCCAGCTTTGTTCTTTTGGCTCAGGATTGACTTGGCAATGCGGGCTCTTTTTTGGTTCCATATGAACTTTAAAGTATTGTTTTCCAATTCTGTGAAGAAAGTCCTTGGTAGCTTGATGGGGATGGTATTGAATCTGTAAATTACCTTGGGCAGTATGGCCATTTTCACGATATTTATTCTTCCTACCCATGAGCATGGAATGTTCTTCCATTTATTTGTATCCTCTTTTATTTCCTTGAGCAGTGGTTTGTAGTTCTCCTTGAAGAGGTCCTTCACATCCCTTGTAAGTTGGATTCCTAGGTATTTTATTCCGTTTGAAGCAATTGTGAATGGGAATTCACTCATGATTTGGCTCTCTGTTTGTCTGTTGTTGGTGTATAAGAATGCTTGTGATTTTTGTACATTGATTTTGTATCCTGAATATTTTCACAACCTACTCGTCTGACAAAGGGCTAATATCCAGAATCTACAATGAACCCAAACAAATTTACAAGAAAAAAACAAACAACCCTATCAAAAAGTGGGCAAAGGGCATGAACAGACACTTCTCAAAAGAAGACATTTATGCAGCCAAAAAACACATGAAAAAATGCTCACCATCACTGGCCATCAGAGAAATGCAAATCAAAACCACAATGAGATATCATCTCACACCAGTTAGAATGGCAATCATTAAAAAGTCAGGAAACAACAGGTGCTGGAGAGGATGTGGAGAAATAGGAACACTTTTACACTGTTGGTGGGATTGTAAACTAGTTCAACCATTGTGGAAGTCAGTGTGGCGATTCCTCAGGGATCTAGAACTAGAAATACCATTTGACCCAGCCATCCCATTACTGGGTATATACCCAAAGGACTATAAATCATGCTGCTATAAAGACACATGCACACGTATGTTTATTGCGGCATTATTCACAATAGCAAAGACTTGGGACCAACCCAAATGTCCAACAATGATAGACTGGATTAAGAAAATGTGGCACATATACACCATGGAATACTATGCAGCCATAAAAAAATGATGAGTTCATGTCCTTTGTAGGGACATGGATGAAACTGGAAATCATCATTCTCAGTAAACTATCGCAAGAACAAAAAACCAAACACCGCATATTCTCACTCATAGGTGGGAACTGAACAATGAGAACACATGGACACAGGAAGGGGAACATCACACTCTGGGGACTGTTGTGGGGTGGGGGGAGGGGGGAGGGATAGCATTGGAAGATATACCTAATGCTAGATGATGAGTTAGTGGGTGCAGTGCACCAGCATGGCACATGTATACATATGTAACTAACCTGCACATTGTGCACATGTACCCTAAAACTTAAAGTATAATAATAATAAATAAATACATTAAAATAAATAAATAAATAAAAATTTGACATGTTTCAAAAGAAAAAAAAATAAAAAGTCAAATGAGATTTTAAAATATTTCCCAAGTGTTATCTGAGAGATGACTTTGAGAGGAGGAAAGCAAGCAGTGTTTGTTATGAGCTTTGTCCAAATCAGAGGCCTTGAGTGTTCAGAGGATCATCTAAACCCATGAAAAAAATCAGCTGGCAGGAGCCCATATGGGTCAAGATGGCTTCTGGAGATAGATAAAAGTGGGTGTCTGAAGTAGACCCCCTACTTCCCAGCTGTAACTGGCAGTAGAGTAATCTCGCTAGGACCAAATATCCTTTGGTACTGCATACATCAATAGCACTAGCTAAAAAGATTGATCTGAGTTATCCATTTATTTTAGAGTTTAAAATACACTCTCCACAGCATCTTTTTTCCACTGGGAATCCAGAGATGTTTTACTTCCCGTCTCTATAAAAAGCCGCCTCACAATTTACAGGGCCACTGCCCACTCTTCATACTTTAAAAGATATAGATAGGAATTCAGAAGAATAAGAATCCCTCCTTATTTGTAGATCAAATTTACCCTTCAGCAAACTTCATGGGCTGACACTTTACCCTTGAGCAGGGGGTATAGATATACAATCATTAAGAATAATCACCAAATATTTCAATTTACTTGATTTAACAAGCTTTTAAAATCCATTCCAAGGGGGTAAAATTTGATTAATAAACTGCAGGCCACATAAGGATCTTGTACAAGGTGACTTATTTAACTGACTCCACAGAAAAGTCAACAAGCAATCCATTGATCACAACACAACAACAATTCCTAGTTGAGTGTCCCAAATGTCACTGGCTTAGCGGCAGATTTGGGTCTCAACTGCTGATCAATTTCTGCATTATGATTCTGGCATGAAACAGCTCTCTAGGAAAGGGACGATATCATAAAGATGTGTATAAGAAAAAGAAGATGGCTGAGCCCTGGCCGCACGGACTTTTTGTCACGCCCTTTTCAATCAGCTAGAATCCAATCTGATAACCATTTACTGTGTCTTAAGGGACGAGAGCACATGTGTACATTAGATCCTGTATACATTTACGCTGCACATTTAGATTGAGTGTGTACTGTGTGCCTGTCACTACCATAAGTCACTATGGGTTCAGAGATAAAACAAATAGCTCTATGTAAGGTGCTCACAGTCTAGACAGGCAGAGAATAGGAAATATAGAACACCAATACACTGAAATAAGTGAAATTGCAGAGATATGCACAGGCGTGAAAGTCATTTAGAGGGTGGAGAACATAGGGGAGTTTTGAGTTGAGTGATGGAGCTGAAATGTGGGCAAATGTTGGAAAGGAATACTTTGCACCAGACTGCGAAGATCAAATAATAACAAATTCAGGGATGTGTGTTTTAGTCTGCTTATATTGCAGAGGGACTGAAGGATTTTTAACTGAATGACAGCATCCATTCCAAACTTCATCAGACAATAGGATAGAAGGCAGAGTTTCAGCTCAGTGAAGCATGTTTTATCAAACTGTCCAGGATGGTTTCTGAGTAACACATAAAAATGTAAATCACTGTGGGAAAGCGGCTGTAATTCATGATGACATAAAAACTACTTTAAATCATAAACACAAAGCAGGGAAAGAAAAAGCTTCTTAAAGTGGGAAGGGAGAGAAGGTGGGGCTTAAAATAGATAATGAAGAATGATTTTAAATCTTGTTATGCTGGCACGTAAATGGTTTTGCATCAGACAATTCTAGAGAAAGGTATGTGATTCCAAGTGGGAGTCATGTTCAGGATGAGATACCCAAGCAGTCTGACATATGCTTGCAGTCTACTAGGCGTAGGCTTTCGCCGAAGGGCCTAAGCCTAGGGGAGGCTTAATCACAGATCCCACGCTGTGGCCCTTTCCCTGCATCCTGGCCATGTGAACTATAGTAAAAGTGAAATTGTATGAGACTGCGAGAAAGACCTATGCATTTCCAAGCCAAGGCTCCCTCAGCAGGTGGGGAAAATTGGGGTGAAGGTACAGACCATGTCCCTGTAAAGGCTGCTCAGTAACTCCTATGCTCTGACCAGCTCTTGAGATGGTGTCAGAACCTGTTGATTTCCTTCTCCACTGCAGCTTGATTCATCCACACTAATGCAGCTCTGCACGAACAACAGCCTCAAGATGGAATCCCAACACAGGTTCCAGGATCCATCCTTTCTGGAGTCAGGTTTGAGGACAAGCCTTTTACCTCTACGCACAGAGAGAAACATCTGAGTGAATGCAACTGATGGAAATCAAATATTTAAAAGTAAACATTTTTGGGCCGATGTGGTGGCTCATGCCCATAATCCCAGCACTTTGGGAGGCTGAGATGGGTGGATTGCCTGAGGTCAGGAGTTCAGGACCAGCCTGGCCAACATGGGGAAACCTTGTCTCTACTAAAAATACAAAATTAGCCAGGCATGATGGCACACACCTGTAATCCCAGCTAATTGGGAGGCTGAGGCAGGAAAATTGCTTGAACCTGGGAGACAGATCTTGCAGTGAGCCAAGATCACGCTGTTGCACTCCAGTCTGGGCGACAAGAGTGAAACATTTTCACTTACATTTCAAATTTTAAAAATGAGTATGATTGAGCCGGGCGCAGTGGCTCATGCCTGTAATGCCAGCACTTTGGGAGG
Source organism: Pan paniscus (assembly GCF_029289425.2). NCBI lineage: Eukaryota > Metazoa > Chordata > Mammalia > Primates > Hominidae > Pan > Pan paniscus. Next base: position 182,296,071 of record NC_073254.2, read on the forward strand.
CCAAGGCGGGTGGATCACGAGGTCAGGAGATCAAGACCATCCTGGCTAACATGGTGAAACCCTGTCTCCACTAAAAAAAATTAGCCAGGCGTGGTGGCCAGTGCCAGTTGTCCCAGCTACTTGGGAGGCTGAGACAGGAGAATGGTTGTGAAGCCGGGAGGTGGAGCTTGCAGTGAGCCGAGATCACGCCACTGCACTCCAGTCTGGGCTACAGAGCGAGACTCCATCTCAAAAAAAAAAAGAGTATGATCACATTAAAAAGAAGTAAACATTTCAGCTTAGAGCATACTACATTTTTAAAATTAAATGCTTCCCCTAGTTTTCAATATTACACATGAATGTATTTGCTTCATTTTTACAAACACATGGCAGGTATACATGAAGCTGTGGCTGCTCAGTCAATGCCAAGCAAAAGGCCTGAAGTCCTAACCTTGAAATGCCCAATGATGAGTTAATAAAGTCAGCAACATTAACATGTGCTCTTTTACAGCCAAATAACCAACCACAACCAAAAGAGTATTTAATATTAGCTTTCATTTATAAGGTAACCAGTGCATTACAAAAAAGTTAAAAAGTCTACGATTCTCTGAATAACTTGGAACTCCTATAAGCAACACTTGACAAATTAGCAACGTGGGAGTGGAGGTGTCCTGGCCTTTGAACACGAAGATGATGATGTCTTCCTTGTCATGCTGCCAGTCTAGAGCACACATAGACTTGCGTTTCTAATTATGATAATAACTCATCTGGCCACATCCACAGATCATCCCATTGCATTTGTGACCAACAGCACACACGTTCAAAATAGCTGGTTGAAATGAGGTATGCCTATTGGTTATGGAATAAGCACAGGGAAGTGAACTAATCAGATAGATATAGTAGTAAGTGAGGGTGAATTTCTACTTCAGAATAGATACCTTCAAAGATTTCCTTTAACAAGTTCTCATGGATCCTGGTAGACCCAAAGAAAAAGCACGCTTTTTCTTCTTAGAAAGGAAGTGAAGATATCTTATTAATTATGAGAAAATATGACAGACTTTGTTCCAAAGCACTGCAGGAAGTGCTCGGTAATCCTGCAACTGGCACAAAGTCTACAGGGCTTTAAATCAAGGGGCCTCGGGATGATCAGGGAAAGGACTGTGAATAAGCTGCCAACCTGTGTTTTGCCTTGAAGGCTGGGCAGGGCTGTCAGGTACTCAGACATTTTCTCTCACCTCCAAACTCTTCCACACTCTGCTCTGGATGCTGTAGACACAACTGTGCCAACTACTTTTCCCAAAATGTTTTGCCAGCTGGATTTGGTGAGCTCCTGTCAACAGGAGGCAGGAATTCACAATGCAGGAGAAGAGGCAAGGGAACTTCCTTATTCCTGTCTGCTTGCGGTTTGTGTCAGCAAAATCACATGAGCTCAAGTTCCCCAGCAGTGGCGCGCTGTCCCAGAAGCAGCTGTTTTTTCCCCTCCTCTGGCTTCTTTTGCCACTTCCAAGAACAGTTTATCTTGCCCCTCTAAGGAGCCAGTGGCAAGCAGGTCTTTAGGCAAGAAGCCTTGAAGGAAGGGAGAAGGGCTGCTTTCTCTGGGAGGGGAGAATCAGAGAGATTTGGAAATTCAAAATCAGCTTTGTCTGAATCTATTTAGACGATCCGCTCCAGTCTCAGGGTCCAATATCTTGCCAATCACTCTGACTTTCACACACAAGGCTGTTTGAAGGTTCTTGAACTTAATTGTAATTCTGTAACATTTTGGATGTTATTTTCTGCAAGTCAGCCCTATGACTAAGAGGGGAGAAAGTTATCATTATCTTTTTAGTTCTTCAGGCCAAAATAGAAGTTCTCTGTTTTGTTGTTGTTGTTCTTGTTGTTATTTCAGGTAGGGTCTTGCTCTGTCGTCCAGACTGGAGCTCAGTGGCGAGACTATGGCTCACTGCAGCCTCAACTTCTCAGGCTCCAGTGATCCTCCCACATCGACGAGTAACTGGGACCACAAGCACACCCAGCTAATTTTTATATTTTTTTGCAGAGACAAGGTTTCACCCTGTTGCTAAGGCTGGTATGGAACTCCTGGGCTCAAGCAATTCTCCTGCTTCATCCTCCCAAAGCATTGGGATTATAGGCGTGAGCCACTGTGCTTGGCCCATTTATTTTTTATAAAAAGTATCCCGAGTTTATGATTTCCTATCACTAGACTTCTAGCCATTTAACCCCATAGTCGTTGTCATCATCATTTCTATCATCACAGGTAGGTATTGCAAGGACTTTCACCTAATAGGACAACCGTGAGCTGGAGTAAAGGAAACATACATTTCCGCTCAGGATTATCAGCTCTGAACTGCAACCAATTCATGGTAACTAAAACTCCATTTTGGTCACCAAAGTGGAAGCTTTTGGTGGTAAGGTGATAAATGGATGAGGCCCACGTCTATTTCACAGAGATTCCAGAAGGTTCAGAAATGCATCACTTGGTTATTTTTCTAGTTCCTGAATATGTAAATAGAACAGACATTTTCAGCAACTGGCAGAATTCCTGCATGTCTCTCTGCCCCCTGGTGTAAGCGATATTAAACCAGAGCCAGGAGGCTTCTAAAATATGACCTTCCTACCAGAGGATGTTAATATTGCTGGGGGAAGGGCAACGATTAATATCTCTGTCAAAGATCTGAGAAAGGCAAGTCTCACCTACTTACTCCATACTCATTTAACTCACCTGTTTGGCCCATGCACAAAGCAGTTGGACTTAGAGAATAATTGTGAATTACCATAAATTTACTTAGCTTGTGATTGCAATTGCAGCTGCTCTTCCAGATATGATATTTTCACTGGAACAAATAAACACAGCTCCTGGCATCTGGCAGTTTACACCTTTTGATCAGGCAAATTAATTCATAGCAACTTTCAAGGATCACCAAAAGCCATTTGCTTTTGCTTGGTCGGGTCCACATAGCACCTGCACTTTTCTCTGGGTGATGTCAACTGTCCTGCTCTTTGTCCTGACTACATTTGCAGAAATGTTGATCATGCTTACCTCAAACTAACTATACTGACAACATGTACCACACAGACCAGATGAACAGAAAATAGCAAATACCTTAAATGTCTGAATAAGATATATGCCAACCCGTGGAAAATAAAGCCCATGAAAATGTAGGCACCATCATTTTAGTGAAGTTCTTGGGGGTTGAATGCTTCCGAGCATGTGAGGATATACACTCCAAGTTAAAAGGTGAGTTTCTGGAAATTGCAATGTGCTTACCACTAAAAAAGGACAGTACTTGATGGGCCTCCTTGGGCTTATATGTCACTTGTACTGCTTTCACCCATTTATCAAGAAATGTGTAAGGCTACCAGTTTTGATTGGAGTCTTGGGCAAGAGAGGACTGCTGCAGATTCAGATGGCAGTGCAAGCTGCTTTGCCTTATGACAAGGGCCTCATGATCCAACAGATACAATTATATGTCAATGTCTATGACAAACAGAGGTTCTGTTGTGGTTAGCTGCTGGGTCCTGATACAGACTAAACACCTAATTCTATGAACATAAAGAAACCATGTGGGGTGGCCATGATGAAGGGGATGAGAGCTGGCCTGCTGCATCTCTGCTGGCTCAGCTCATACCTATGGACTCCTAGGAGAGAGAATTTTGACAAAATCACATAGGAATGAAAAACCTCAGGCCTTATTTACAGATGAGCAGTACAATATACTGTCACTAAAACATTGGTTGATGCAGCATGTGGTTATTTACTTGGTCAAGATTGAGATAGAAGTATAGGAAACAGTGATTATTTGGTGATCATTAAGGGTCTGGTTGGAAGGTAAGTGGCTTGGAAAGAATGGGATTAGAAGGCTGAAAACAAATTGTTCTTACTGAATCCTCAAAACTGAGTCTCCAGTGTGAAGATATCTGCACTCCACAGAAATGCTCTCTCAAGGGGGTTCACTGCAGAGGAGGCTGTCAGTAATCGGGCCAACAAGACGACATGCCCTGTGAATGTCATGGAGCCTCTTTCCTCAGCCTCTCCTATTTACCAGATGAATCCTGTGGCAAAGACAGAGCTATGCTTGGGCAGCATACAACCTCCTCTCGCCAAGGCTGATCTGCTACCAACACTCCTGTGTGCTCATCTCCTGCAGCAGTGAGTGCTCAGCATGGAACAGGGCACATTTCTCCCAGAAGGAGCCTCTTAGGAGTGGGTTGATTACTTTGGACCCTTACATTATTACATTGCTGCAGGAGGCAGCAAACGGTCCTCGCTGGAAAAGGCATTTATTTTGGGTATGGATTCATCGTTCCTGTCTGCCTTGTTTCTAGAAAAATCATTGTCCACAGGTTTACAGAATATCCTAGTCACGATATGGCACTCACACACATGCTTCAGAACAATGAACTCATTTTGCTGCAAAGGAAGTATGGCAATGGGATCATGTCTGTTGGTTTTTCTCATATTATCAAGTCTCCCAGAAGCAGCTGGGCTGATGGACTGTTGACTGACCTAGAAAAGCCTTAGTGGTGGTGTCAGTAGGTGACAACATTTGGATAGCCTGGGCCTCAATCTGTTCTGTCTGTCTGTCTGTCTGTCTGTCTATCTCTGATATATATTTGAATTCTTATATATGCGCTGACCCAGCAACCAATATATGGTGCTGCTTCTCTCACTGCCAGAAAACACACCTGCAGAATCAACTGGATGATGTGGGAGTCGCTGCTTTCACTACTATATCTAATAACCCATTCACAGAATGTTTCATTCGTGTCTTCTCAGCTCTGGGCTCTGCTGGTTTAAATGTCTTCGTACCCAAGAGGGCAAGGTTTCCACCAGGAGAAACAAAAATAGTTAAAAAAAAAAAAAAAGTTGAGACTGGTACTTGCCCATTTTGAGTTCCTTAAACACTGAAGTAACAAGAAAAAACGGGGGATACTATGTTGCCTGGGATGCTGGTCACAATTTCTAGGGGAAAACTGAATTGCTACTACACAGTAGTGAGGGAGAGAAATGGATCTCATTTACAGGGGAATTCCTGTGGCAGCTCATGGTATTTCCATGTCCAAAAGTACAAGTTAATGAAAACTATGGCAACCAATAAAGATTAAACTGTTGGGTATTTAGAGCTTTCAGGAATGAAGATTTGGGTCACATTATACAATGGGGAAAAAATGCAACCTCCAAACAGATTATGGCTGACGGAAAAGGTAATAGAAGAGGAACTGTAGAAAAGAGATGTTATAAACAAATATAAACTTATCAGTTATATGAATACAGTGTAAATATATGTATGTATATAGTAACTAATATTTCACTTCTTCTTTACCACCACTAGTTACTTATATGTTTGTAATTTTGTGGTTAACTGTATCATTTAAGTTATTCTTTAGGTTATAAGATTCTGTTGCAAGTAAGAAGAAACTACAAGAGAAATTAACATCTTTTAGACAAGGATAGTATGATGGTTGGACATTGTGTCTTCCATTGCTCAGGAGAGGCCAAGAGAGTGTTTGAATGAATAGTTATTTTTTATTAGGTATACCCATGGAGTATTTACTGTTATGAGAAGGAAGTTTGAGTATGTGCAAAGCAGTATATGTTCTGAAAAGATATGGTCAGTGTGGACCCAAAGGGTTGGTCAATATGAATTACTTAACTATTGTTTCTAACATCAAAACCCGCCATTTGTATTCTATTCTCTAATGTTTTGACATTAAATTACTCAAAACTCTTAACAGCTAGTTTCCTGTTAGACTATACCGAGAGGAGGCACTAGAGGGAGACTGGAAAACAAGAGGAAGGGAGAAGGGGCTTTTCTTCTTCCTGTTGAGTTGATTGCCCTGTAAGTATCACTCTGGCAGCAGCACACAACCCGAGCAACAATTGCTTCTCCCAGAAGCAGCACTTAGTCCAAGCACCAGCTGTTGTTTCCAGCCTCTAGTTAGTTTTAAGCAAGGAGAACTAGCCTCATCATGCCATTTTGATGATCCAAACCCAGCTCTGAGAAAAGTCCCATCTGTGAGCTTTCAGATTCTGACAAACCTACTCTCTTCCACTTCCTTTCACCAACACCAGGGCTGGTGGGAGCTTCTTGCTGTTAGCATCTCTCAATTCCCTTAATATTTCATTTTTGCTTTTCAGTTTTCTAACTCTGTGTAATGAATTCTCTACTTAAAATTTCCTCTGCAAAAAACCAGTGGGATCTGTCTTTCCCTCGCTGGGAAAGGGACAGAGCAGGGTTTTAATCAGTGAGGTTGGGAGTTCACTACACTACATTAAGTACAAAGTTGTAAAGAGCCTAAGCCAGGGATGAATAACAGCAGACATTAAGCAAGAAAAGCCCATTGAGCTGGAATCTGATTTGAAATGCAATTGAAAAGGGAGAAAATCAAAGATAACCGCAGGCTCTGTGGCTGGGTGAATGGAGTATGAACGTTGAGATTGTGGGTGTGGCTGGGAGACATTGAATTTGAGGTGTCTGGGGAGCATAAAGATGAACATTTGTCACAAGCAAGTGAGAACTGTCTAACATCCAAGAAAGTGCCACGGGATTAAAAATAAAGACTTGACGAGAATCTGCAGATAAGTCTATTTCACTCTGAGGGAGTATGAGACAACTAGATAGGAGAGTTTTGAGAAGGAAAAGACAGACGCCAAGAAGTAACCTTCGGGACCATCCATGTTTAGGGTGCTGAGGAGCATGGCAAGTCAGCCAGAACAATTAATCAGGGTTAGTCATGGAAGAATGACTAAGAAGGAATGAAATCCCTCAGTCAAGTGTCAAAGAAGTCAGGGAAGTCTTAGAAAGTGGGAGCCTGGAGAGGAAGTCAGGGTCAGTGGTGCCAAATGCTTGCACAGGAAGCTCTGCCGGCATCAAGTACGATTATTATAGAAAGCGAGGAATTCTCTCAAATGCCACCTTCCAACCTGCCAGCTGTCCTGTGGGAATGTGACACGTAGTCCTCAGTTCTGATTAAATAAGAATGACACTAACAGTTAGCAAACATAGAAACGGGAAAAACGCTGCCAACATCGTGTAGCACATCCCTAAATACAGCCCATAGGGACTGTCTCCACATGCTTCAGAATCCAGCCCCGGAGCTCCACGAATAACTGCATGTGAGTCCACGGGCGGCACCACACCTCAGAGGGAGAAACACAGCCCCCCTTACATTCTCAAGGAGGCGCTGCTTTCGATCTTTTATTTTCCTTTGAGTTCTTCACTGGCGCAGAACTTTGTTCTATTTGATTGCAACATGTAAATATTATCATCATATCTTCCTTTATTAGGGACAATATTTTTTTCCCTACAAAAGACTTGAGCTGAAAGAAATAAAACACTGTTTCAGTTTCAGGAATTCTAGGGAGGATTAGAAGAAAGGATTAGAACACAATTACCCCTGCGGAAATCTAGGGAAAAGATCCAATACCTATTTTGTCTTTACCCACCCAACTACTCACAACCTGTCATTTATACACAAACAAATAGCGGTCACTGTGCAACACATCTTCTATTTCTGGTAACGTACCATGGTCAAAGTCATAAAAGAGTCAATTATTGAACCTGGTAGAGCTGGTGGCAATTTTCAAACAGAGGCACAACTCACATTTAAAGATGATACATGGCAGGTACTCAATAAGTATTTGTTGAATGAAGGTGTAAATGGCTGTTTGATGGCTAAGACATGTCTTGTCTAGGTTTGTGACTCCGTTACAGTTGGAGGATGAATTGCTGTATTTAAAACGGGTAGAGAATTGTCAGAGATATTACCTGCTATGAAGATCGTCAGATCTATTAGATATGGATGATGTTTCATTGCCAGAAACAGCTTCACCTAAAAATTAGCAGCCACAGAAGCAGGGCTTCTGTAGATTATGATGTCTAACAGGTCAACTCCATATATGATACATGGTTGCAAATTTGAGCAACATAGTAATATTTTTGGGTGCCTATTAACTGTTTTAACACTGTGAAAAAGCACAGTGGGAGATAAAGGTAGAAACAATGGCTGTGCTATATGCATGCTTATCACTGCAGAAACAAAGACCGAGACACAGAGTTCTCATTCTCATTCCCAATGGGAAGCAGCACTAAACACAGAGTTCTGCATGTGGACGTGCTATCAGGGCTTAGCCAGTGGTAACTGGTCATTTCTGAACTCATGAAATAGATGATGCATTAATATACTGAAATTTGTTTTTCTAAAGCCCTCAAGGATTGTTACTTATCCTTTAACCGTGGCTGCCTAAAACTGGCTTAATTGGTTTCGATTGATTTAACAACCCTTCTTCACTTAGTTTATCGTTATTTAGGAAAAGGTCAAATTATGTGGTCATTGTTGCCATGGTTCATTTTGGAATAGCAAAGTCACACATTTTCACAAGTTTTCTCACTGACAAATTAAATAAACGTCCATTTTTAGCAAGGTTTCTCATTGTGAGGAGCCCCTCCTCTCCTCTAGGCTCCAAACCACATTTAATCCTCCTGCAGACCAGCTACCAAATGTTTATTTCTCCTGAGCTTTTGCAGCTACTCTTGGTCCACCTTGAGTTAAAATTAGAATTTCTCTGGATCTATCAAGAAATATCTCTCTTCTATGCCCCGGTGTCTGTTCAACCAACAGTCTCCTCTTTTACTCTAATTCATTTTCCTGTTTTTTGTTTGTTTGTTTGTTTGCTTTTCCCTAGGAAGTATGAGCATTCCCTTGTTTAATATTTTCCTCATATTACATTTTACACTTTCCCATGTTCTCTCACTGAACTGCACTTTGCATTTATTCAGTTAAATGTAGATTGCTTCCAGTAATACTGTGACATAACATGTTTAATAACTGAAATCCAGAACAGATATTATCTGCACCAATGTAGTGTCACATTGAATTACAAGCTCCCAGTTCTTTTCCTTTTTACATTATTGATTTCTAAACCAATAAAATGGATACTTATTCAAAGCCAGAAGGATTTCAAGAAATATATTGAAATAACTGTCAGATAATCTTGGTGAACTTTGTAACAAAATCAATTATACAATGTTCATACCAAGTTGCAAAGGCAAGGCACGCTGCCCCTGTGACTACCTGCCTAATGCACTCAATGCCAAATGACTTTTCTCCCAGACACAACGTGAAAAGCCTGTTACTCAAAAGGTGCTAGTCTACCAACTCAACTTTTGCTTTCCAATACAATGCTTTTCATTGCTGTCTAGCAAAAAGGAGCTAAAGAGTGAGAAAGATGAGTTAAAAATGCAAATCAAAGGAAACTTAAAGACCCAAAGGTTCAAAAATCAGTAGGCATACTAAAATAACATTATTTCTCTTCTTTGCTATGTTTCTCTAGAAGTAGTGGAATAAGTGAGTACCTTATACCATAATTTCACATCCCAGGAATCAATGGCCAAGTATAGCCATAGAAAGAGTTGGGGTGAAAAAATTGAGGAATCAAATGAGAAAAGAAACATTGTAATAAAATGTGCATCATTGAGTCATAGGGAAAATCTGCATTCAAAACTTTTCCTAGAAATTATAAAAACTGCCCATTACTTTGAATAACACATTGTAATTTAAAAATACTTCACTAAATAAAAAGGCAAATTAAAAGAATCCTTTGATTGTTCCATCCCTATGGAGCCTTATGAATCCCATAATCCTTGAGAGGTATCTTTACTGGCATACTTATAAATACACAATTAAAATATACAATGAAAATCCAGTAGGTATTCATCCCTTCACTTGCGGGACTCCAGCTATGGCAGTATGAGAGCTCTGTACTCCTCACCTCTTCACACTATTTCTTCTGCATGATACAACTCTTCTACTTCAGCCCTACTTCTCTTGTTAAGAATGTTTACTCAACTGAGAGGTTACATCCTCAGTGAGACTTCTTATTGCCAAAAAACTCCACTGGGCTCCCTTATGCTTATTTCCTCCAGAACTTTCTGCTTTCCTTCCCTCAGCTTTACTGCAGTAACTACTGAATGTCTTCAGTGCTAGAGTGTGGGCCTCCTGAGGGCAAGAGCCATGTCTCTTCTGTTCACAACAGCATTGCCAGTACCTTACTCAATGCCTATCACATAACAGAAAATATGTAGATGTCAAATTAGTAAATGAAAGTGTGAAGTGGATGGTAAAAAGTCATCATAGTAAATCACTAAAGGGGTTCCTTTACCTGTTTTGCATATATTTGTGTTTTTAAGAGGTCATACAGCCTGAAGATACACTATATATATTTGACTACAGATAATATATCAAAGCATTGGATTTTTATGGTAGAAGAACAACATCTAGATCATAGTATGTGGCAAAAAGTGAGAGAGATGGGAAAGAGGCCAAACGTAGACAGCATCTGTAAGCCATAGCACCAGCCGACTGTACAATCTCACACCTTACTGTAGGAGAGAAAGCAAGTCCACATTATCTCTTCAGTAGTGCATTTATACTACAAGTATCCTGATAAGAAAAGTTGTCTTGGGCCCTGTTATTTTCTGAATGTATGTATACCTCCCAAAATTTATATATGGAAACCTAATCCCTAATGTGATAGCATTAAGGGTGGGGGCCTTTGGGAAGTGATTAGGTCACACAGGCAGAGCCCTCATGGATAGGATTAGGGCCCTTCTAAAAGAGGCCCCAGAGAGCTGCCTCGCCTCTTCCACCATAAGAGGTTGCATAAAGAAGGTGCCCATCTATGAGAAACTCCTCAGAAGACACCTAATCTGCTGGACACCTTGATCTTGAAGTTCCAGCCTCCAGAACTTTGAGAAAGAATTGCTGTTGTTTCTAAGCCACCCAGTTTATGACATTCTTTTATTAGCAGTCTGAGGTGACTAACAAGCCCTAATTCACTTAAATGGTAAATGAATGCTTTAAAATGTATACTCAACCAACATTTTGAGAATCCTCTAAAGGATAACATCATATAGGGACTGATCAAAGGGTTTTATGATCCTAATGAATGTGAAACCACAGGCTACAAAAATTCTCAAGAGCAACAATTCCTGATTAGATTTTATCAGAATTTACTGGGTAGCTTTATATTAAGTACTTCATCATCATTAATATACCTAAGGTTTTTAAAATGAGATTTAATTTTATTTACAATAGATAACATTTTGTTGGCATCTACAAATTCTGGGAAATATTAGAGAAAGTAATATGAATACAGCTTTAATTAAATAAAGATTCAAATATAAATGAGTGTTTGCAACTGGTATAAAATGTCATCTTTGTGGAAGCATTTTATCAACTTAACATTTTGCTGCTATTAACATAGATAAGGCAGAACTAATATGGCCAGAAGCAAGGAGAAACATGCATGGAATAAGTGCTGTAAATTTTTTTCTAGAGCTATATATTCCTTAGTCAGCATGCAAGGAAAATGGTAAACAAACAAGGATGCTAAATAAGAAAAACTTGGAACGTTCCTCAATGTACCAAACAGAGTGTGAATATGCCACTTCATTAGAGGGCGGATCATTCTATTTTATAAAATAAAGTTAAATATACGAATTTCATTTTCAAATATTTAACACTTTACTATAAAATACTTTTCCTGATGTGAGGGCTGATTCACAGAACTGCATAAAGTTATTTATAATGTTTTATAAATGTTATTTGAAATGATATATAATGGCCTACTTCTCAAATTATAGAGTAAATATATACAGTAAGTCCAAAACTATTTTTTACAACATCTGAGAAACAAATTTTCCCCTGTAGAATGTTTACACTGAGGAAAAAACAGCTAGATTATAGAAGTTAAAAATATACAAAAATAGGAAATAATATGTACTGATTAAAGTAAGAAAAAAATGAGCCTCACAGTCTCAGAGGCTTTAGAATTGAGGAGTAGAGAATGAAGCCTGCTTCTCAATTAGCTTTGGAAAAATAATAAAGAACAAAACAGCTCTCCAAAACAAGGCTCCATCTTATTGTACAGACCCTACCAAACGAAGAATGATCTTTCTGGCCCCCAAATACAGGAATCTACCACTTTGCAGCCTGTCTTCACTTCTCTTCTGCCCCACTGCCCCACAAACACCTTTCGAATGCCCACAAATGCCTCTCACCTCAGAAATCCTTTTTTGTCTTGATACTGCTTCTTAAACAGAAATATCTTGTTTTAGTCAAACCCATTCATTTCATCTATCACACAACAGAAGGTTTCTATTTTTAGAGGTCAAAAATCTCAGTGATAACCCAATAAAATCAAACCTCTTCACAGGTAACAACTGTATACACACACGCACACGGACACGTAATTTTGTGTGCACTTCAAGGTTTACAGGCAGGTCCAGGTCTGATGTTAATCCAATGTGCATCGGAATGGCTGGAATGCCAGTAAAGTATGGCCAGGGTCCATTTCGATTGGCTGTAGTGTGCACTCACATTGGGAGGTGCGCAGGAACAACCAGTGGATAAATATTTAGAATAGCACTCTCTCTGAAGACACGGATCCCAACCTAGATAGTAGCAGTAGGAAATCAATGCACTGCTACAGCTGTGGTGACTATGCCATCATACAGGAAGCTATGTATGATACATACTGAATGCAATTTACATTTTGCAGCCAGGAAGAGTCTCACTTCTAGGTTTACCACTCACTTGCTGTGTGATACAAGGACATTTATTTCTTCCTAAACTTAAATTTTCTTATCTGTAAAATGGAGATAAATAATATTTTTGTCACAGGATTAGATAAAGAATAATATGAAAAGTATCTAGTGTCTGGTAAAAAATGGATCCTCACCAAATAGATGGTATAATGACAAGGACAACAATGCTGAAAAGTTTATCATTTAGATAATCTTCATAACAGCTCAACCCTCCCTTTTGCTCTACGATGCCCGAGTTCAAAATACTTTTCTTAAAATTTATATTTCATTCACAATCATTTCTATTTCAAAATCCTTCCTTTCCCTGAAAATCACAGCTTCATGGCATTCATTAATGATGAGGCAATTCCCACCACCATGACAGCCTCGGTCATGAACTACTTGCAGATTCAGCTTAATAATGACTGACTGAGAATGCATCAGATGCTAGGCATTATATACACAGGAATTTTAGGAGCTCACATGATGACACCCTCTAAACAGGAGCCTGAGGAACAGCAGCTTCAAGTGAGAAAGTTTTCACAGGGCAAATAACATCTAAAATGCCAACCAGAATACACAGTAATGCAATAATGGCCAAATGAATTTTAGTTGTATAATGTTCTCTCTTTTCACATTGTTTTCATAGCACACATTTCCAGGTTTCTATAAAAATGCAGCCAATGATGAAAAGCAACATTTGTTATCTTAGTTTATATTAGTAGCTCGATTTCCCCTAGAACTGCTATAGATGTGGAAGGGGTTTGGGACTGAATTAATGAAGCTATTTGGATAACAGCTGAAATAAGATCCAGGAATGAAATAATGTATCTATAAATCTTTTTCTGTGTCTTTAGATTCTGCAATCCCTTGAGCTACTTTCTTGGTACCTGGAGGAGAAAATGATTATTTTAATTTTAAAAAGCCAGTAGGTGTAAATACATGCTGAGCCTTAGAAACAAGCCTTAAATTTTTCCAAAGATACTTCATATATTTCAGATATAAAAATATAAGATTTTTTACACTGCCAATCTTCTAATAAAGACTTAAAGAAAAGAGAACATTTAAAAATGTTTATTCATCATCCATTTCTTCAGCAAATGTAAAGGTAGAGTCTACAATCTATAGGATCCTATATGGGGTGGGGTTGGCAAGTGCTTCAGTCGTGGTCTGTGCCTTCAAGGACATCATGGGCTGGGCATGGAGTGCGGACTTGCACACCAACACCGCCGACATGTGGCAATGGTTAACTGATCACTTACAGATAACATGCCATGACAGCTCATAGGATAAAGCATTACATAGAGCTGGGTTTTGTTACCGAAGAATGAGGTTTGAGTTGACCCCTGAAGATGGGAAGGAGTGGACACAGACAGGAGAAAGAACATCATATGCAGTGGGAACAAACATTTCTGAAGGTAACAAATTCTGCTGAGAAGTGACTGATGTGAAACTTTGGGAAGTAGTCGTGAAAAGGCAGATTGGTGTTGGATTGCAGATTCATACTCTGGGTCATGACAGCTGGGCTCTATTTAACAAACCCTCATTGTTTTTACAGTGCCTGACATATGCTACCTGCTGAATAAAAATGTGAGGAATGAAATGGCCAGAGCTTCACCTCGACCACGGACAGGCCATACCAGAGGCAGCAAGGCACACAATAGAATACTCTGCATTCAGAGTCTCCTCCTAATAATTAGCATGACCTTGGGTATATACAGTATCTTGTCTGAGAAGGAATATTTCAATCTACACGATGGACATAATAACTATCTTATCTAACGGGTTGTTTGTGAGGTTCAAATGCAATCATCGCTGTTGAAACGTACTGGAATAATAATGACATTGTAACTAGCACAGAAGAGACCAGTATGACATCTATTAATTATTCCAATAAGAGGTGGTGACCACCTGAAGTGGAAATGGGTGGGGGGCAGGGTCTGGTGTCAGGGGTAAAGGACAGTTCAAAGTTGAAGGCAACAGGGCCAGGACTCCAGGGCATCTCTATCTCTGAAATCTACTCTGATAAGTGCTGTGGACAAAAATCAAGCAGAGCGGTGGGATGGCGGGTTATAAGAGGGTGGGCAGAGAAACCATCTTAGAGAAGACGGCTTAGAGCTGAGATTTAAAGGAACGAAAGCCTTCCAGGCAGAAAGAACAGAATGTACAAAGGTCCTGATGCAGGAGCTCAGTAACAATACTGAGTGAACAGTCTAGAAGCTCATTTGGCCACAGCACCATGGGCATAGTCGGGGCAGCAGAACATGTGCTTGGAGAGATGGCCACAATCACATCAGGACAGTCCCATGGGCACAGCGGACTTAGGGTTTCACTGTGAATGTGATGGGCAGGCAGATGGTTTATGTCTGAAAAATGTTAGAAGGATCACTCTGGCTGCTGTGTGAGAATCAGCTGAAAACATTCTAGACATTGAAGAGTGATAGGAATAGGACTGGGCAGGAGGCTGCTGCCTGGAGGCACCATGAGGGATGATAGTGTTTGAACAAGAGAATAGAAGTGAAGGATCTGTGAAGTGATCGGATTCAAGGTCTAGCTGGAGGTAGCGTCAGCAACGCTGCTGATGGATTAGATGGGGGCCTGTATAAGAAAGACAGGAGTCAGATAGGACTTGAAGATATTTGTCCTTAGCAACTGAGAGAGCAGTGGTGCTGTGCTCTGGGGTAATGGTCTCTTCAGGGAAGGGCAGGTTTGGCAGGAAGTATTTAGAGTTCTATTTGGGATATGTAATATTTAAGATGCTAGTTCCCCATCCTACTATCCAATGGGTAGCTGAATATACAAGGATGGAGAAAGGGAGAGAAATAGGGCTGGAAATATCAATTTTGTAGTCATCCATGTATAATATCACAGAAAGCCATGGGCATGAATGACAATAATTTAAAAGGTATAATAATAGAGAAGAGTTTTAAAATGAGATATGGGTGCTCAGTTCTTGGGTTGCTGGGAAGATGAGGAAGAGTCATCAGGGCAGCCAAAGAGAAGTGGCCCATGTGGCCGGTGTGCATTCAGCGGACTCTGATGTCCCAGAAGTCATGAAAGAAAATGACCATGTCATTTGGGGATGTGAGGATTCTTGGAGTCGTTTTGAAGAGTGGTAGGAGGAAATGACAGGCTAGAGTGGGAGGTGAGCATGGAGAGATGCTGAGCCTAGATATTTTTTGAGGCATTTTTAGTAGAAAAAGAAAGAGAGAATTTGGGTAGTAGATGGTAAGTGTGAAGAAATATGGAAGGTTATTTACGAAATAATGTAACTTGGGAGATGCTACAACAAGATTCTGTCTGATACGAATGAATTACCCAGTATACGTCCTCTTATTAAATATTTACAAAACTCTATATGGTAGGTGTTATCACTATTTTAGGGATGAGAAAATGGATTTGCAAGGGAGACACATGGTCCAAGACAGCATGGGAACTGGTGGAGCTGAGAAGGAATTCCAGATCAACTGAACACTACAGTGGAAGCTTGGGCCACCAGAGTACATATACAATGTCAATAAAATCATTTTTTAACTCACATCTGGGAAGCAAGATAGTACCAGACTTTGGGTTAAAGGAAAAATCTCCAAATCTCTCATTAGTTGAAAAACCTTGCTTTCCTTTGTTTTGTTTGTTTATTTGGTTGTTTGCTTGTTTTATAAGTTACTGATGGAAGAGAACATCAAATATTCGCCAGATACATGTGCAGAACATTTCAGAGCTAGGGAGGTGGCCAGGAGAAGTTTCAGAAGGGAGAGAGTGAAGTGAATGGGCCCAGACACTTCAAGGACATGGAATTTATTTAACTAGAATGTCTGAGTAGGAATAAATGAAGGCAGAAGAAAGTTGAAAATTTTTGGATGATCTAGTTAAAGGCTTTGAAGCAAAGAGTGAGGATTTGGACCTGCTTCTCTTTAGAGTGAAAGCTACTCTGAGATCAAAGCCATAGGTGAAAAGAAAGGTTGACAGCAGCATGGAGAATTGATTGGAAAAAGGTTTTGATGGAGGCAGAGAGTGCCAAAAAGAAAGAGTGGATGTCAGCTCATTCTTCTGGTAAGTAATTACAATAATGACCCTATGCTAGCACTGTTGAAAACTAAAGATTAGAGTCCATTATTACAATAGAGCTATTTTTACATGAGAAAAAATCCCAAGGTTTAATTGAAACTGTTCATACTGAAACTACGACAAGCCAATTGTTCCTAGTACTTTTAATAAGAAATATACATGTTATAACAAAACCTATCACTACAACTGGGAATAACACAGAGCATCCCACCTTACTGATGGCATATCAGTAGCATCACCTTTTACATAAAGAAATTCTGTCTAATTCACAAAATATATTATTTTTAGGGAATAATAAAATATTAGTTTTTTTGTTGTTGTTTGGCTTTTACAGACTGGGTCTCCCCCTGTCTCCCAGGCTGGAGTGCAGTGGCCTGATCATAGCTCACTGTAGTCTCTAACCCCTAGGCTCAAGAGATCTTCCCGTCTCAGCCTCCCAAAGTGCTGAGATGACAGGTTTGAGCCACCAGGACTAGCTAAAACATCGCTGATTAAAGGCACAGAAAACATTTTTACTTTTATTCCCGATTAGTTGTCCTAACTGAAATTTTAAAAGAAGTCATTGAATATGGAATCTGAGAAATTAGAACAACAGTAAATTAGATCCTAGCTCTTCAGTGGGTTGGAAGGTGCATACTTCATTCACCTATTAAGCTGACATTTATTTATACCTACAGACTGACTGAGGCAACAGAAAGAGAAAAAGTGCTTTTTGATAATACACTGAGGCTCAAAATTTTAAATCAGAGTTGAAATCATCACTTCAGAAAGTCTGCTGGAGTGCTGAGGCCATCTGTCTCCTTGCCTTGACTCTTGTCTCCACGTCAGTGACAGTGTGTGTAGCTGACTGTGGATCTGCAGATGAGAGGGTCTTTGCAATGGGCTGGTCAGAGAAGGTGAAAGGTGAAAGGCTGAAGGAATGGGGGAGGGGCCATTTTCAGTCTCCTTTTCTGACATTACTGATCATTTCTGATCACAAAAGTAAGGGACTCCTTGGGATTGCAAACCACTTTATTTAAAGAACAAAATAAAAGTCATATTAGGATGAACTAAGTAATATATTTACATTCTACAAAAGCGCTCAAAATACAGTCTTTATTCAAAAGCCCAAGTCAGATGGATTTTCTCACTGAAGCCTTGTTGAGTCCCTCAACTGGAGTTCACCCTCAGCCCTGAGTCCCCCAGAATACATTGTACATATATTTTAGGAAAGAAACATGTTCTACTTTCTAAATTTCTGTTAAAACATAATGTATTTATGTATATATAAATATATATAAATAAACATATTTTTATAAATTGTAGATAATCTACAGAATTTCTATAATATAGAAATTGTATAGGTATAATTTTATATATATTGTGTGTTCATATATACATGCATATCTCACACAGGAACTGGAAAAGGAACATCCAGGAAAAACTTCTTCCCCTTTAGTAGGATTCACTTAAGGAGAACTCAACGATTTGATGCATTTCAGCTGTTTGAATATAACTTAGCTACTCAGTGATACATATGCAAGTATTTTAATTCTTTTTGAATCAGCCCAAGTAAGCCTTAGGTTCTGAATTCTGCCCTGTGTAAATGTCACCTCATTTATTTACTAGGTGCAAATAATGCACTGCTAAGCGATATGTGTTGGCTTCCAAGCCATCAGTTATGGGTTTAAATTTGGAATCTAGAATTTACCAGGTATGTAATTTGGAGTAAGTTAATTTAATTTCCTAGGCATAAGTTGCCTCATTTCTTAAAATGGGGTCTATGCCTCCTTGGATTGTTGAGAAAATGACATGGGATGATATTTGGCAAGTGTTCATTAAATGGTAGCCTTTGTTTTCAGCATCATCACTGTGATCAGCTGAATTGCTGATTTTCACTTTAACTACAGGAAACTTGAGTGGAAAAGCCTGAGTCATTTATGTACTCATTACTTCAGGGGATCAATTCCAAGTAACAAAGCTAGGGCCTCAGCTTATTGTTTATTGTCAGTTGCCTGAAAGTGAAATGTAGAGGAGGCCACTTCATGTAACAACACAGATAACTCCAAAATAAAGGAATTTTATTTATTTATCCACATTTATTAAAATATTTACTTTGTAAGTATAAAAATATTTTAAAATAATTAAATATAATTTTATTTATGAAGTGGGCAGATGCGTAAAGAGGAATGTGTGAAAATGTATAGAAAAAGGATTTATCTTACAAGTACCTCATTTTTAATGAGACTCTAAAAGAAACACTCAATCTATTCTAAGAAAAATATAGTAACATGACTATCAAAGAATCATTTATTAAAAGCCTTCAGCTTCAAGTGGGTTACTTTTTAAAATAAATGATTTTATTTCCAATTAATTTGGAGGTCTGGCTGGGAATATAAAAGAATATTATTGTGTTGCACAGGCTTAGAAATCAAACAAGTCTGGACTGAAATCATGACTTGCTATTTACCAGCTACTCAAACTTTCTTGGGGTCAGTGTCCTTATTTATAAAATGGAGACAATATTAGTATATACTTAAGCAAATGTCTGTAGAGATTACAGGAAGCAGGTGAAGTACCTAAAACTACCTGAGACACCTAGTTCTTCACTTTAAGGGTTATCTGCTTTGCAAATTTCTCTCACACTATAAGCAGCTAGAAAAATAGAGAAACAACTGTTTTCTGACTGTCTCAGTCTGTTTTGTGCTGCTATAACAGAACTCCTGACACTGGGTAAATTAGGAACAGAAATGTATTGGCTCACAGTTTTGGGGACTGGGAGGTCCAGTATCAAGGTGCTGGCATCTGGCAAGGTCTTTGTGCTGTGTCATGACATAGTGAAATGCATCACACGGCAGAATGGCAAGAGAGAGCAAAGGGGGCTGAACTTGCCCTTTCATAATGGGTCCACTCCTGAGATAACAAACTTACTCTAGGACATGAATCCACTCATGAGGGCAGAGCCCCGAAGGCTTATCGCCTCTTAAAGGTCCCATCTCTTCACACTGTTACAATGGCAATTAAATTTCAACATGAGTTTTGGAAGGGACAAACATTCAAACCATAGTGGATATATAGAAGTTATATATATAAAATACATATGATTGGACTGAGGTAATGCAGGACTGTGATCCCGACGTGAAGGAAACCTACAAAGATTTGGCCTTGTTAGCTATAGCAGAGGAAGGGAGACGCCAAACAAAGCCTAGAAGTCTCGGTGAACTGGGGAACCACAAATCGAAGTCCAGGGAGGTTAAGGAAACTAGAATTTTCAGGACACAATACCTAAAAGAAGTGACTTGCACAGAGAGAGTTCTGGAAATTTGCGGATAGACTACCTTGAATCTCTGGCTGAATATTATTTTTCCGTACATGCATGGGGTTAACAATTCTCAAAGCTCACACGGAGTTGGGATATTTTGCATTCCCACCAGACACAGTGGAGAGACCTTATGGTACTTGAGGCATCTGGTAGAGTTGCCAGAAGACTACTGTCATCATGGTGGGGCTAAATTACCCATAGCATTATGGCTTTTCTGGATGCCCCAGCAAAGCATAAAAGCAAGTCTCAAAAGGAATTGATGTCGACTAGCTCAACTGTTGCCTGCATAAAGACAAACTTTTTTTTAACAGAATGCTACAAAATCCACCACCTAAGGTACAATGTCTGGAATCTAGTAAATCACTATGAATCGTGCAAAGAAACATAAAAATAGGAACCACAACCAGGAGAAAAATCAATCAATTAAAAAAGATCCAGAAATGACAGAGATAATGAAATTCATAGTCAAGAATATTTAGCTACTATTACAAACATGCTCCATATGTCCAAGGAAGTAGAGGGAAAGAGGATCATGATGAGGAGAAAAGTGAGTGTTGAAAGTCTCAAATGTAATATATGGAGAGAAAAAAATACCATATTTTCAATAAAGATACACTAGAGAGATTAACAATTGATTAGATAATGCAGAAGGGAAAAAGGCAGTGAATGTGAAGAAATAGCAGGAGAACCCATTCATAACTCATCTCAACAAGAAAATAGGGCCAGAGTATCTGTGACCTATGAAGCAATACCAAGTGGTCCAACACAGGAGAAATTGGTGCTGCCCATCCAAGCAAGGAAATAACAAGGGGAGATAAAGCAAAGCTTGAGAATTTTTAGAAGTTGGAAGATAACTAAGAGAAAGCAAGAGTGGGGGTTAACAATGATGGAAGACATGATCGATGCCTTCAGTCCTTCCTTGATACCCAGAGATGGGCCATTACCTCCTTAAAAAGAAGTTTAAAGTAATGAAACTCAATTTGACACAATACTGGAAAATGGAGTTGTATTCATGCATATATTGTACATTTTGCTGTCACTATTTTAGGGGATGGTGGCAGAAACCAAAGGAGGCTCTTAATGCCTTTGGCATCAACAGTGGTGTTTCCTTGGCATCTACACTAACATGCCTTAATTACCCTATCACCATCTTAAGTCCTTGTAGATTAAAATTGGGTGAAAATTTTTAGAATAAGTATCTACAAAAATATAAAGCCTTCCCTTGAAGAGCGGACAACTGTGGAAATATACAAAGAATGGAAAAATCCACTAACAAGTGACGTGACACAGAAAGACGAATACAGGCACAGGGAAGAGACAATTTGAACAGAGGCTTATGAGGACGTTGGGTGTGGGAAGGGCCCACTGCAGGGTAAAGAGAATCAGCATGGCAGTATGATGGAAACACACCCATAGCACTCTCCACAGCATCACAGTCATCTCCATGCATGGGCCATGGTGGTCAGTTTGCCTAAAACTAGCACTGGGAATGACAGCTTGTTCTCAGCTTAGCTGTGGACTCACACTGAGAGATTAGGTTTCATAAAGCAGAAACGTACATCAGCCTCAGAGGACATGAGTAAAAAGTATAAAAACAGACCCTCACCTATACATAGGAATAAAATGAAGTATCTGTAGGTACCAATTGATCTGAAATGGCCCACTCCAGCGAACAGAAGGTGCCTGCCTGCAAGCCTACTCTGAGTTGTTTTAAACATTATGAACCTGACAGAGCGAGACTCCGTCTCAAAAAAAAAAAAAAAAGAATTATGAACCTGCCAGGATACTGAATAAATGCTTAGTACAAATGTCCAAATATAGGAAAGTCCATTATATTTTTGAAAACTTAATGTCACCAATGACTTCATTTATTAAAAAGGCACTCTGCATGTGAGATAAAGTTGGGTATTTGAATGATTTTAAGTCACTAAATAGTTCTGTGAAAACAGTTCAGCAGGATTCGCTATTAGAATAAAAGCACTGTCCTTGATAATATGATTCTGAACATTCAATTGGGGATTGCATTATGATTCAGTTTTCGCACTCTAAAATCCAACTTCCCTTCTAGTTTCCTGTTTAAAATTATAATTTCTAAGACTAAGAGCCACAATTGCCCTTCTAGCCTTTTGCTTTTCATGATAATTTAGAAAAAAAAGAAATTGAGAAACATATGGCAGGTAATCATTTGCAAACACACGACTCTTTCAATGCCTGCCATGTTCAACTTCATTTTATAGCATCTATCTTGGCAATATAAATTGTGTTTGGCTGCAGAGGTATGCAGTGCAGTACAATGAAGAAAAGCAATCGTGACAACTGAAAAATAAACAACAAATGTGTGTTTGTGAGGGAGAGAATGTGTGTGTGTGTATGTGTGTGTGGTTTAGACGGCACCAGCTCTCTGCTTTTCCGGCTTTCTTCCAAAGGGGAATGGTGTTATTTTTGTTGGTTTCCTTGTTCCCTTTTACAGCAAAGCAATGCCACTGGAGGAAAGACAATTGCCACATCTCAGAGGGTTGCCAAATGACCTCAAACCAGTTCAAAAGGAGCGCCCTCACCAGTTCCACAAATGAAAGCAATTTAATCGAGCACATGCAGATGGATTGGGTCAGGAATATTTACTATTATAAAGGCCATGTTTTTTGAAACAAGAGCCTACATTATATTAATTTTTAGAAGTGGTAGCATAGGAAGACTGTAAGATTATTTATGATGGCCGGGCGCAGTGGCTCACGCCTGTAATCCCAGCTCTTTGGGAGGCCGAGGCGGGCAGATCACAACGTCAGGAGATCGAGACCATCCTGGCTAACACGGTGAAACCCTGTCTCTACTAAAAAACACACAAAAGGTAGCCAGGCGTTGTGGTGGGTGCTTATAGTCCCAGCTACTTGGGAGGCTGAGGCAGGAGAATGGTGTGAACCCGGGAGGCGGAGCTTGCAGTGAGCCGAGATCGCGCCACTGCACTCCAGCCTGGGCGACAGAGTGAGACCCTGTCACCAAAAAAAAAATAAATGAATAAATAAAAATAAAAATAAAAATAAAAAAAGATTATTTATGATATAGTGACTATTCAGAATGAAACATGCTAGCATACTCACATGTTTTTGTAAACTTTGACTTTCATGCAACTTCCCCAAAATTCTCTCAAAAGTAAGTTTTCTGGGTTTTTAATAAAAATTATCAAAAGTATCTAAAATTCAAAACTTTGAAAGTATATAACTAAGCCTTCAAAATCAAATCAAATTTATCTAATGCTTTATTTTTCAATGGGTTTTGATAAACCAAGTTAAATATATTTGGAATACTTCAACTGTGCAATCTACAGTTTAATGGATTCAGAGACATTCTAGCTCAAATAAGTGCAGTCACTTGTCTTACTGTTCAATTAACATTCAAATTAACCATTTAAATTTCAACATATTTTGCTTTATTATGTATTTTAAGACAACATGAAAATGAAAGAAAACATGCTTGATTTGGAGGCAATACATGCAAATTACCCATGGCAGTCAATATTGGTAATAGAGAAACTTAAAAAGCATCCAGTGGATTTCAAATAAATGTAGAACACTGCTATATAGTATACTTTGCATAAGTGGTATATACTGTTGAGAAGTAGGGGGAGCAAAAGAAGCTTATGTACATGGAGTAAACACACACGAAGAGCAGGTATAAAGAAATAGCTGCCCATTGTCCCATTTGATGGAAGTAGCCTTTTTTCCTAGAGAAGAAGTATTAAAGGAGAGTCAGTCTAACCAGGATTATTTGTGTGTTATCTGTTCTGAAAATAGCGCACTCAGGCAAGATGATCACCAAAACCTTTCCATAAATATAGTCTGCAATGCACGATTGTAAGCTGTCCCGTTTACTATTTTGACTCATATTAAATGTCAAGAGTATGTAAACACATGATCACTTATATTAATATCCATGCATAAGCTGCTTAAAAGATTTTAGTTCACAAAACTCAGATACGAAACTGCAATAAGTCTGAAAAGCAGTAAGGCAGGAGAGAAGGAGAGTAGCCAATTAAGAAATGGATAGAAAAAAAATGAAAATGCATAGTGAGAAGGGGTATTATGCTGGCTAAATGTACAACCCCAGGTCATGGGGTTACCTGCACCAGAGAATCCCAGATGCTAGCCCTGGCTCATGCAGCACAGATGGCAGCCCAGTGGTGAAGAGCCTGCATCCGGCAGTCAGACTTCCTGGCTCCACATCCTGTCTCTGCCAGGTACTTGATGTATGGCTTTGGTCAAGTAAGTTAAACTCTCTCTGCCTCAGTTTCCTCATTTGAATAATGGAGATGAGCATCGTTCCTCCATTACAGGCTTGTTATGGAGACTAAAGCAGTTAATGATCATAAAGGTCTTAGAACTGTGGTGGGAACATAGTAAGCGCTATGTGTCTCCTAGCCGAATGACCATCCTGACCCCCTGGATTTTTTATTTATGCAATAAAGATAACAACACGGACCTCAAAAGGCACTTATAATCAAATTATTTGAGTTAATATTTGTACAGCATTGCCCACAGTGACCAAAACATGGTAAACAAACAGTAAACAGTAACAGAATCAGTACTGCTTTAGTGAAGAAACAGCTAAGATTTAATAAACACCTACCATGCTGAGCACTTTACATTATTAATTCATTTTATCCGCTAACAACCATGTTTGAGGTAGATTTTATCATCATCTCTACTACAAAGATGGGAAATTGGAAACAGGTAAATAATAATGATAAATACTACTAGTCTGAGGAAAGCTACTAGAATTGAATAAAAAATTACTTATAAACCAAGGCAATCAACCTAATTAATTAGCCTTTGGATTTTTTCTCAGTTAATTCCCAATTTTGTGACTGAATTGGTCAAGATGATTTGCAGTGTTGGCACGCAATACATGGCCAATTGTTCTAGGAGATGTTCTTTATTTATTTATACATGTGAGAATTACTGAACACCTTGGCAGAGGCCACTAGCTAGTTGTCTTGGTGATACATATTTTTCTCCTTCTTCCTTGTTGAGTAATGAGATATTTAAGGTGGTAAAATGGCCACCCACAGCACTAGATTTCCAAGTCTCCCTTGCAGCTAGAAGTATCATTGACTAATTTCTGGCCAATGAAATGTTGGCAGAAGGTTAAAATTATTCCTTAAATGCAAAGAATGAAGCTGGCTGGTACGAGTCTTTATCAGCAATTCTCCTTTCTTCTTCTTGCTTGCACTACGGACTTGATGGCTGATGTGCCATAGAATGTCTTGGACCAAGAGGTGACCTTGGGAAAATAGCCATGCACTATAAGGGCAATGAGGCAGAGATCCTGGTTCTCAGTGGTGATACATGGCAGCTTTAGACTACCTATGACCAGACTTCTACTACAGAGAAAAATGTACACTTCTGTCAGCTTTAAAATCACTGGAATTTTTGGACTTTGTTCCTAGCAGGTGAATACAATTCATGCTGATACGAGCAGCCATATGAACTGAACATCAAGGGCAAACAAGATACATTTGAAGAAAATAAGAATGCAAATAATTAAATGCAATAAAGCATTGCACATATTAGGTAATAAATAGCACAGGGTATAATGAGATTGCCCAGGAGAAAAGTGTTTATTCTGTCTGCATGGGTTTCTTAGAGGTGATGAAGCTTGAATTGAGTCTTGAAAAATGAGAAGGCATTTGATTCAAGAAGACAGGAGTGAAGCAACGGGCTGCAGCCATTCCAGGCACAGAGAACTCATGGGGAAAAAGTCACAGAGAGACATGAGTAATTAGATATTTCTGAATCAAACTGTTATTAGTCATTAGGGTCAAAAATATATAATTTCATACAGAACAGATGGCATATTTGATTGAATAAGACATTATAAAAATTATCTGGCTCATTTAAAGAAATCTACATATTCTTCTCCATGTAATATGCTTAAAAGTGGTTGACACTTAAGAAGGCAAAGAAAGGGGCTGGTGATGGGGCTTGCTATCACAGCCTCTCTCTCAAAATGTAGGTGCTCACTACCCCAGCTTGACCCTGTTACCGTGCACACTTGGTTGAGGTTAACAAAGCGCACTTGGAGAGAACTTTAAAGGCAACCTTTAGAAAAGCACAAATCTCCAATAAATTAATATTCTCCCATCATGATAAAAACACATAAAATATGCAAGATGGATTTTCATATTCATGACTCACATCTTTCAAAAGACTGGTGAGATATCAAATGTAATATGATAACAAAAAAGCACTTTGTAGAGGTGCTCAAAGTACTTTCAGCATTAATGAATTCTTATAATACCCTTGTAAGAAAGAATGGAGGCAGAGATTATTCACCATAACTTACAGACGGGATCGAGGGTGGAAGGATGCTGTCAGAAGATCATCTGGTGTAGGTTTATGGTGCTCCAAGCCTTCCTGGGAGCTGGCTTCCCTACAATGTCTGCAGTAGGTGCACGCGAACTGTAGGACCTATGGTCACAGGCCCACCCCCAGGTCAACCTTTGGTTGTAGCTTCACCACTGCAGAGGGGGCATAATGACAGCTTACATAGTTGATTTCAGGAACTCTTGGTAGTTCTAATTGACTGCTGAGAATTGCACCGATTTTTAGCTTGGCATGAGCAAAAAGCAAACAGCTTGCTTGGGTTGCTAACCCTGACTGTAAGCTTCGGCACAGTGGAAAGTCTCACACTGACAGGCCTTGGTGAGAGAACCACATTTGCTCCTTATCTAGTAACATTTAAGGCTACGGTGGAGTGAAACTACGAGGATGAACGTAAAAGGCCTAGTACATTAAGGGATGAGGAGCATAGCACCAACTCATCATTTTTAGTTCCCAGAACTTAATCAAGGATTCAGGCTTTCACACAGAACTCCCACTGGTCATTTCTTTTTAATCACTAACTATAAGAGAGATCACAGATTAAATTTCCAAAGAGGAAAAATCCCTGATGACTTCCTGTCGTCAAGGTATTCACTTCAACGCAATTTATTACGGAAATTGAACTCTTCTGATGATGATAGGTAAAAATAACCTTCAATTTCCCTTTTAGGTGTGTAGGCATACAAGCAATCCCCACTTTTCTCAGCTTTGAATTTTGTTGCTCTCAGGGTTTAGCTGTTTAATAAAGACCTGGATGTCAACAGTTCGTACCAGTGTTCAAACAGATAAAGACAATACATTCAGAATAAGGATATGTAGAATAAAACACAGGGATTTCCCCAAATGGTGATTTGGGTGGTCTGGGGAAATTGTTCTTTTCCTGTAAGTAAGGACCATCTCATTATTTTGTGCTAAGCATAATGTCAGGCCCACTGTGCCTGGGAATATTTACACATTGGGGGGAATTACTGTTGCTGGTGGAGAGTCTTGCCTGCAAGTTGTCCAGGTTCTTGGTATTTTGAACAAAGATTTAGACAAATGCACAGCAAAGCAAGGAACAAATGAAGCAAAGAAAGCAGAGATTTATTGAAAGCAAAAGTACACTCCACAGTGTGGGAGTAGGTGAAGCAGCAGCTCAAGGGCTCCAGATACAGCATCTTTTCGGGTCCAAATACCCCCAGAGGTTTCCCATTGGCCACTTGGTGGACATCTCATGTAAATACAGTGTTGGCCCGCAATCAGCGTCCAGGTCAGCTTGGCTGCAGAAAGCAACCAATCAGGCTGAAGTGAAGTTACAAAGGTCATACTCCTAAACAAACATCTGATAGGTGGCGAAAAGCAACCAATCAGAGGCTAAAGTTACAAAGTTGCACTTCTATGCAAATGAAGACTTGGCCTGTAATCAGTCTGACTGGTTGCAGACAGCACCAGTCAGAGGCTGAAGTGAAGATACAAAGTGACACTACTATGCAAACGTACTTTCAATTTCCCATCTGCCACACAGAAAAGGTTGGGGTTTGCAAAGGGAGTAGCCTATGGTCCTTTTGTTACTCAGGTGTGGAATGCTGGGGTTTTTGTTTCAATTTAGTTCTAGGAAGTCAGCGTGAAACAGCCTTAGTATCCCTGCCTCCAGACCCTATTCTCCCAACTGATTATCTCTTTTTCTATATAGCACCCACGTAGCCATCCAGCAAACATATGCTAAAGATAGTAGACTAGAGATGGACAATCTGGACCATGACGATGTCATTGAACAATTTAGTTATCCAACTCCAAAGCCTCTCTACCTCTGAACTCAGTTTATAATCTTTGCATTTTGGGGGGTAATATCCAGGTTTGTTCAAGTGTGCTGTAAATTTTATGTTAACAAAACCTACCTTCCCTTTGGAAATCATGTAAGAAAACTAAAAATGAATGTTTAGTAAATATATATATATCGATCGATAGATAGATATACTAAACATATATATATACATAAGTATATATACACATTATATATATATATAAATTTTTTTTTTCTGGGACCGTCTTGCTCAGTCACGCAAGCAGGAATGCAGTTGCACCATCTCAGCTCACTGCAAGTTCCACCTCCCAGGTTCAAGTGATTCTCCCATCTCAGCCTCCCAAGTAGCTGGGACTACAGGCATGCACCATCATGCCCGGCTAATTTTTGTGTTTTCAGTAGAGACGGGGTTTCACCATGTTGGCCAGGTTGGTCTCGAACTCCTGACCTCAGGTGATCCGCCCACCTTGGCCTCCCAAAGTGTTGGGGTTACAGGTGTGCCACCGCACCTGGCCTACATTCTTTTTATTCCTCCTGGGCTCAAGTGATTCTCTTGACTCAGCCTCCCGAGTAGCTGAGATTACAGGCATGGGCCACCACTCCTGGCTAATTTCTGTATTTTTAGTAGAGACAGGGTTTCACAGTGTTGGTCAGGCTGGTTTCAAACTCCTGACCTCAGGTGATCCACCGGCCTCGGCCTCCCAAAGTGCTGGGATTACAGGCCTGAGCTACCCTGCCCGGCCTTTTTTTATTTTGTATAAAAAGATGCAGGGCTGGGTCCGGTAGCTCAGGCCTGTAATCCCAGCACTTTGGGAGGCTGAGGTGGGAGGATCACTTGAGGCCAGGAGTTCAAGACAAGGCTGGCCAATATGGTGAAACCCCATCTCTACTAAAGACACAAAAATTACCCACTGGCGTGGTGGCATATGCCTGTAGTCCCAACTACTAGGGAGGCTGAGGTGGGAGAATCACTTGAACCTGGGAGGTGGAGGCTGCAGTGAGCCAAGATTGTGCCACTATATTCAACCCTGGGTGACAGAGGAAGACTGTCTCAGAAAAAAAAAAAAAAAAAAAAAATACAGGATCATACCACGTCTATGTTGGCTACTTCCAATCTCTTTCTTTAGTTGGTTTTGTATTGATGTTGCAACCTCAAGGGAACAAACACAGGACATTCTCATGACATCTGACACAGGAAAGGGATTAGCAATGAATGTGACAATGTGAATATCATCTTAAAGCAGATCCAGCCTAGTGAGTTCTTCTCAGCATTCTGGACACCCTACTAAATATGATTTCATGATACCTTACAGATTTATATTTTTTCTTTCTAAAATAGAAAGTAAACTTTTTAAGACTGAATGAACTTTTCATTTTAAGGTGCAGTTAGTATATAAAGGTAAGGGAAGGGTACTTCCAAACACAATTTTAAAGTCATACTCTTAAAAACGATATTAGCAATAACCAAAGAGATCATTTGTGAACATCTCGTATATAGCTATGATAAATTGACACTCACAGAGGCATTACAGGGTTATAATTTTAACTACAAAACATTCAATCAAGGTAATTATATTCTACTTGTCCAAAGAAATAACTTATTAATAAAGAAGTAAGGTAGACAGTCATGAACAGCATAAAAGAGAATTCCAAGGAGACAAAAATTACGCAATATTTCTATGCGAAAAAATTACCCAGAGATGTCCTCAGCCCCAAGTCAACAACCAGCATGGAGGACCCTATAATGACCTGTCTCAGTCAGCTACATCAGGGCACCATAGTTCTGGTAACATCACTGCTTAACATAATCCAGTTGACTAGCCTTGTAGATTCTATGCCTATAAAACAACCATTGGATAACAGTTGAGCTATCCAAAAAAATTTATCTATAAGTAGAGAATGTGCTGATGAGTAAACATTAGTATCTTCTCCCTTTGTTAGTTTTGGTTCTTATTCTACTTTAACCAACCAGTATTCCACCTTTTAAACAGAGTTATCTGATGAGTTTGACCCTCGTGATTCAGCTCTGCAAAGGCTGATGACTTCTGAATTCACCAGCGTTTGGGTTTCCACGCCTAAGAGCTTGAAAAAAAAAAAGACTTTAGAACATGGGGACCATTCTGTCACCAGTGAGAAAACTAAACTATCAAGATTAAGTCATGGAGATTTTGAGGTCCCTGTCACAGCAGCATAACTTGTAGCCTAATTCACATATACTACCTCATTCAATCCTTAAAAGGTCCTATGCAGGTAGCACAAAAACAAAAAAAAGTAAAGTCCAAGGTGATATAAGCCAGATTGAAAAAAACAAACAAACAAACAGTGACCACATATTTAAAATGTGGAAAAAAGCCTAAAATAAAGGAATAACATCTAAGCAAAGGCCTGAAAGAAAACCATAATATGAAATATATTTTTAGTCTTCCCTGCAAAGAGCCAAAGAGCTTTGGGCAGTAGAATTCTGAGATGGGCCAGCAGTCAGGAAATTAGGAAGTTCTCAGATACAAGACAAAAAGTTCAAGGATGGGTAGAAATTGAGAGGGAAAGAAAAGTTATAATAAAGCCTCCTTTTATACTTTCTGACAAGACAAAAATTGACATTCTTTTTTAGACAATTGCAGGTTCAAGTGTGTTTACAAGTATGGTTGCTCATATGTGTGGCCAGGGTGGGGGTACTTACGGCACAAACAGATTCTTCTCATTCATTCATACTTAAGATATGGATTTCTTGGCACAAATAGGGTAGTGAGAAGTGAAATATTACTACAACCCTGTGTCTGCGTCTGACCATTTCTGCGGCTGCCACCATATCCCAGTAGGACAATTCATTGTTACCTTGCACCTTCAAGGTCGTATTAGAGAAGAGGCAATAGCCAGGAAGGCTAGCTAGGCCTTAAAATATTGATTTATTTTATTTATAAAATAAAATATAAGACTTTACTTTCTTTTTTCTTCATAATTTTTTTAAGACAGGGTCTCACTCTGTCACCCAGGCTGGAGTGCAGTGGCACAATCTCTGCTCATTGCAATCTCTGCCTCCCTGGTTCAAGTGATTCTCATGCCTCACCCTCCCTAGTAGCTGGGACTACAGGTGTGCACTACCACACCCAGTTAAGTTTTGCATTTTTAGTAGAGACAGATTGCACTGTGTTCGCCAGGCTGGTCTCAAATTCCTGACCTCAAATGATCTGCCTCTTCCAGCCTCCCAAAGTGCAGGGATTATAGGCACAAACCACCATGCCCAGCCAAGACTGTACATCTTTCAAAGTAAAATCAAGTCAAGATGGAAACCAGGAAGGTTGCCATCCTGTACTGTTAAGAGCAAAATGAAGGTCTTGAGGCCAAAAAGCGAGTGCAGACACTCTAAGACTCCAAAGTCTCCAGGGTCTGGTAGTTTCACTATCAGGGGCCAGAAATGCAGAAATAACCCGATCCTTGGGCTAGGAATGCGCAACTGTCTAGTGTCATGGTGAGGGACTGCAGCCATCAGTGTCACTAATGTGGAAGGGCGAAGGCAGTCAAGAGAGGGAAAGAGGGTCTTCAGGAAATGATACTGATGAAGCAAGAACAGGGGGCCAGGATTCTAGAGGTGCAGCAGGATCCAAGTTTCCTGATAAATAAACCCCCATGAATGAATGTTTTGTCTTGGAAAGCATTGTATGGTATAAAGACTCTACATTCCTGCATTTTGTCACAAGCCTCTAAATCCCCAATCTAGAGCACCTGGACAGATCTCACTTCTTCACATGCAGATTCCTGAATTCAGTAAAAAATCCAATAGGAATTTAATGACCTCATTTCGTAGTAATATTCCCAATACCAAACACATCCACTACCATCACCGTGTCTTTTTAAGAAAATAAATATGCGAGTAAATACAGAAATAGATGGATATTTTAAAAATACCTGACGGACAACAACAGTGAAAAGGATCGGTCACAGCAATAACTTAAGTGTTGGCTAATCTGTAATGGACATATGTATCCTAAGAAGACAGTGGCAAAATATTTCTAATGTGAATTTAAAGTGTTTGAGTTTGGGGGCCTTCTCTGTTTCTGCTCCTGATTTATATGCTGTCTCCAGAGCATGAGGGTACAAATGATTTCTTGAGGGCAGAATCTTCCTCTGCTCCCGCACACAAGGCTTTGTTACCGCAGGGCTGCTCTAGAGCACAGAGCCCCTGGCAGGATTCGTCTCAGGTGAAAAGAACATCAAAGCTGTTACTTTGAAAAAGACGCACTCCAGAAAACGCAGCACAGTGTGGATTTTGCAAGAGATCTCACACTGGGGAAAAATAAATCCAGCTCAATTATATTTGGGTCCTGCCTTTACAAAGGCTCATTAACCTCTAAATCATTCAAAAGATGTAAAGGAAGAGTAAAACGAACTACAGCTTTCCCTGCCAGCTTTTTTCAAGGTGAAATATTCTTGGTGTTTGGGTACCTGGAAAGGAAGAAATGTTTACGGAACTCTGGTTCTCTGATATTGACACAGACAGGAAATTGGATGTATTTATCTATTTTAAGGAAACTGTCCAGTGTTATTTATTCTCCCCCACCACCCCACATCCTACGAGGTGAGTCAAGCAATTATTGAACCTCAATTCATGGTCGTTGAATATTATGAAAAAATGCTCAAATGTCACCTGAGACTGTGGGCTATATAACACAATTGAGTTTCTAATAAAAGTAAAAGAGAAATTGGCAAAGCATAGGAAAGCCACTACTGAAGATCTATATGAGGCAATAAAGACAGCAGGACGATCCTAAATTAAGAAGAGAAAAAAGGGAAGAAAATCAGAGGCCGTCCACAATACTGAAGAATGTAAGAACTGAAGATGATTCAGCAGATGACCTGAAATTTCCTCTGTCTTGAATTTTCAAGAAAGAGAATGTGCTCTCCACACTCGTAAGTGGGTCAGAGGGTGTTCCCACTGCATGGATGGGCAAGCTGGCTGGCCGAGAGTTTGTCTCAAGGTTTGGCTCCATCAGACAAACAGGTGCACCAGCATTTCCCTCCACCATTCCCAAGGCCACCTTCTTAGAAAATGAAATTTCATGCTCAGTCAAACTTTAGAAACATATGATTTAAACATATGCCAGTCTCTTTCTACATATTTGCAGCTTCGCAATTCTTCACCTCCCAGTCCCTTTCTTAAAATAGCTTGTGGTTGAAGCTAAAATGTTTAGTTGAATAGTCATCTTTTCCTCTTCTTATCTAGCCTATAGAAATCTCTCATGAGGAAACTGAGCAGCCACAAGAAAGCTGAGTTAGTGACAATTTATAATGTGATATTTTGATGCCTGAGACTATTTTCAGAATTACAAGAAAATTTTCCTTTTCCAAACACACAGTCTTCCAGAAAAAAATCTACCATGGACCATAACCAATGAACACCGGCTGATTCACGTCTTGCCAGTCCCACTTTAACAAAAAGAAAGAGAGACAGGGTATGTGAAAAAGTTATAAAGATAAAAATATCTTCGGAGGACATAAGGTAATAATCAATTTTTTTATTCACATAGGGTAAGAAATCTTTTCTATAAGGTGAAAAGTGTTAAGAGACATAAACTGCCCAGAGTTACAGGATAATTAATTTACACTGATTATTTTACTAAAACACAAATATAGAAAGTGCTTGTGAAAAACATTATTTAGCAAAAAATAATCAAATAATTACAATGCTTTATGTACCCTTAAATTAGCAGCAATCCATTACAAACAACAGATTTTATATTAAGGGTCCCACATGAGCTTCTAATAACAAAGGTCACTTTTTACTAAGACATAACTTGTGGCTGCTCAACAGTAGAATTGGAAAGAAAGGCTCTTCTCTGATTTTACCTTCCCAAACTGATGCATGCCAATGAAATAAAACATTATCCTGCCAAATGCAAGCAACCCTGGGGGAGGTTTTCATTGATTAAGTAAGGTCTTATTGTGATTGGCTCACATCGTTTCCTAGTATTTCACAATGTGTGTCTCCCAAATTTTCCAAATCCTTCCTAATTTTTGTCCAAAGTCACCTCAAGCTTCTAGAACCAGTGGAACTACTGTTCTTCATGACACCCTTCCTGAATAGCCTACCCCAAGCTCACCAGGCCCACTCAGCCACATCATAACTTCCATCTAACTGGCCCGCTATCATTTCTCTATAGGTAAGCCCTATCTCCTCAATCAAGGTCATTGAAATTAAGTGAAAATGATTGAAATGACCAAGGCATCAGGAATAGTAGTTTACAGTTCTTCCACATGCATACTGCAGGAACACAATATACATTTCATGATAACAAGTGATCCTCCTGGGAGGAAGGAAGACTTGGTATCTGCCAGGAATATGAGTGGTATCAGCCCCAGAAGAATAACAAGGTGACGGTGAGGACACACAAGACCAATTTCCCAATATTGTCAAGGAGAGTGTGGTCTACAAATGAATAGAAAGCAGCATTTTAAAAATGATATAGACTCAACTAGGAAATATCAGATTGTATCTCATAGAAAGAGTAAATTGTTTGCTGAAATCTTTGTTTCAGCTACATATATGTGTGTGCTGGATCATGATGTGAAATCTATTTCTTACTCTGGGACAAGGTCAGAGAGGTTTAAAATGCACTGCTTTAATTTGTCTCAAAATGTGTTCCACAAAAAAGCAGTTCCACCAATGTGACCTGCAGAAAAGGGCTCCAAAGTCGATGATGTTCAAAAATAGTAGATTAAACCAAATTAAACAGATATTTTAAATGCCTGAATTACCAGGGCTTTCAAAATGTTAATATGATCACAAGTGTTCAAGGCTAGAAAATAGTATTGATGCAGGATATTTTCTTGACCCCTTCACAGGACCTGTGACAGAGGTGTCCCGTTTACTCAGCCCACCATGCTAAACCCCTCACAGGAGGGAGCGTGCAAGTGAGTGCAGGAACAAGCCTGCTCCTTTGGCACCAGCAGGAACAAACTCCAATTACTCACTTGGGCCTGCTGTGGCCCACTCCTTGCGGGAAGGAACGTGTAGGGAAGTGAGTGCAGGAAATGGTCAGCTGCTTTAGCCCCAGCAGGAGCAAATCATGTGTAGGCCCTGTGGCAGCATCCAGGTGGGGCTGACTGTGACCCAAAGGCCTCAGAGGGCATGTTACAATGCTCTCTTAGGTCTGCTGTCAGCAGACAACAGTGTGTTATCAGTTCAGCGGGCCCTTTGCCACATGGAGTGCAGTGGCTTCCCTCTGCCAGTGAGGGCAAAGGGGCATTGTAACAGCCTTTTGGGGTACCCGCACTTGTTGGGTCCTGAATTCTTGTCTGGTACACTGGAAGAATAAGGTTACCTAGACAAATGGAAGGATGATGAATGCGGACAATTTTATTGAGTGATGAAAGAGGCCCTCAGCAGAGGGGGAGCTGGAAAGGGGATGTGAAGGGAAGGTCACTGTCCCCCGAAGTCAGGTTGTCTCTCTTCCTTTCTCCTCCGAGGCCAGGTTGCCTCTCCATGACATTCAGCAGTGGCTCTGAAGCCAATTCGCCTCTCCCCAATGTCCAGCCATTTCCCCTCTCTACCAGCTGAGCCTGGGGTCTTTATAGGCACAGGATGGGGGTGAGGTGAGCCATAAGTAGTTTGGAAAAGGCAGCATTCAATTGGTAAAAAGACATTATTCAGAAAGAACTACTCGGGAGAGAGCGGGTAAGCAGGGGTAGAAGCTCTCACTTTGGGCCATGGGTTCAGGCTTTTTGGCGTAAAGGTGGGGCTTTGCCAGGGACCTGCCTTGTCTGCCAAGAGTTTCTCTGCCTCCTGTCTCCATCAGCATAAAGCTCATTCTAACTATATGGCCATGAAACCTAGGGCAGGTCGAGGAACTAGCCTCTCTCCCACCACACTCTGAAAAACAGTGGTCAAAGCCAGTGCTGCTGAAGACACCCGCGTCGCCTCTGCATTTCCCGTCTGATTTCCCCTCTGACGTATGACCGCCCTGCACAGCAAAGCCCATTCTAGATTACAGGGAAGTGCTCAGTAAGCAAGAAAAACACTGAGAACATCTGGGAGAAAAAAATAATAAGAAAATGCCTGAAAATTTGGTTTCATGTTATAAGGAATGGAAAATTCATTTCAATTCAGCCCCCAAATCTAATATAGGTTTCTTAGGGGACCATTTGTGAAGTAGATGTGTTACAATAAAAAATGTTAGTAGATCAAGAAAATACTGAATGGCCTACACTCTAGTGACACTAGTACAAAAGGAGAAAAAAAAAAAAAGGAAAAGAAATGAGATGAAGTGTGTTTAAATGGCACTTGCCCAGGTCTGGTTATTATCCTCAGCATCTGTTAGTTCTGCTGAACTGCATTTGCCTTGGTACTAGTCACTACCATTAAATTTAGACAGTCTAAAATAATTGTTATATGAAATACAAGGTAGATAATTTGTTATTTAAGCATCAGAAAGTAAAAGAGCACCAGGTAGTAAAAATAATCAAAACAATTCGTAATATTTTCTTTATGAACTCATGTACTCTTTCTTAATAGGAAGCCATGATTTTTATTTTTTATATGAATGAAAACTTGATACACATATATTTTCTTTCTTTGATAGATATTCTCTCTCACCAGTATAAAAGGAAATAGCTTAATTGAAAAATCAGGTTACCAAAATGAAGGACATTAATTCAACTCTGGATTTCAGGTGATGCAAAAAAAAACCAAAAAAATTCAAAAAAAGCACAAAAAGGACTCTGAAGATAATTTATGTACTTTTCAGCAAAACATCCACAACATGACTTCTAGACTCTATGGTAAATCAAAGATGGAAAAAAAATAAAACCTAAAAAAAAACAACAAAATGACTTACTCAGCTGTTTCCATTGAAAAATTACTTCCCATTAGGAGATGAACAAAATGTAGCATTTGGTTAATCCCTGGCAGTGGCTTACCATTCTCTTAATACTTTCTTCTGCATCTACACAGTTCTTAGTCAGCACATATCTGATATTTTGCCATATTGCTATTTTAATTACAAAAAGCTAATCAAGTGAAAACTAATTTAAATAATCAAGTAAGTCAAGGGCAAATTAATCCTGATTCGTCTAATACAAGTTTACTACATCAAAATCCCTATCTACTCTCATCAGAGAATTTGGGATTGTAGTTGAATTTTCTTTTTAAGCAGCACTATGAGAGTACCAGGAATACAGACAGAACTACTACTGAATTTCAACATCAGAGACAGCAAGCAGAATATCATAGATACAGACAGAACTAATACTGAATTTCAGCGTCAGAGACAGCAAGCATAATATCATAGTTTTATAAAAGTGATCTCAGAACATTCATAGTAAAGTCCATCAAGCGTAAAAGAACAGAGCAGAATGGTCTCAAAGAATTAAAATGTTGACTATTAATCTCAATGCCCAGAAAAACTTGCCTTCATCCAATTCTAAGGAGCCACTTTTGAAGTCCATCATATAAGCCACATTCTGTAAATCTTGACACTGGCTCAGTGCTCAGAAACTTTCAGTTAAGAAAAAAAAAAAAAAAAAGAGTCAAGGGAAACACAAATTTGGCTAAAGAAGGAACTAAAACCAAAACGTGATAAGTGATTATAAAACCATTTTCAATAAGATGCATAGAATAAGGTACAATGTCTAAAGAATGCAAAAGGATGGAGGAGCCCAGGGCAACTTGCTTCTTTAAAACCATTTGATTTCTTCCAAACAGACAAAATTCGGGGAAGGAATAGTGGAAATGAGGAAAATGAGTCATAAATATATGCCTTCACCCACACCTCGTGTTTCCTTGGTTAGACTAAACATTTTAATATTTACATCCCTATGTACTGTATATATATTTTTGCTATGCCTTCGTAATCAAAACAACTAATACAGCAATATTGGATACCAATGACAGTCAAAGGCCACTGAATAGGCCACTGAATAATGGAATTGTATCCAATCGTCCAAAAGTAACATTACTTGATGTGTTAGTCAGGGTTCCCTGAAGGGACAGAACTAATAGGATTGATGTATACATGAAGCGGAGCTTATTAGGAGAATTGACTCACACGATCACAAGGTGAAATCCCACAGTAGGCCATCTGCAAGCTGAGGAGCAAGGAAGTCAGTCTGACTCCTAAAACCTCAAAAGTAGGGAAGCTGACAGTGCAGCCTTCAGTCTGTAGCTGAAGGCCCAAGAGCCCCTGGCAAATCACAGATGTAAGAGTCCAAAAGTTGAAGAACTTGGAGTCTGATGTTCAAGGGCAGGAAGCATCCAGCACAGGAGAAAGACGGAGGCCGGAAGACTCAGCAAGTCTGCTCTTTCACTTTCTGCTGCTGCTTTATTATGGCCACATTGGCAGCTGATTAGATTGTGCCCACCCAGATTGAGGGTGAGTCTACCTCTCCTAGTCCACTGACTCAAAAGTTAATCTCTTTTGGCAACCCCCTCACAGACACACCCAGGAACAATACTTTGCATCCTTCAATCCAGTTAAGTTGACACTCAATATTAACCATCACCCTTGACTAGCAGACAATGTTCTCCCCCTTTGCACACAGGTGGAACAGGTGGACATCACCCATTTGGGGTTTGTAAAGACTCCAGACCATGTGGCCCTATCTGGGAGCCTGATTTGTCTAAGCATCCCCTCGACGTTAGGCACTCAGGTCATCTCCAGCATTTCCCCATTGCAAATCACATTTTATGAATACCTTTATACATCAATCTTTCATTTCTAGTTATTTCTTCATGGAAGAAGTGGAATAAAGAACTGAGTTAACAGGAATATTTTTAATCCTCTTGATACATTTTAATCTGGTTAATTAAAAAAAAAGTACTGGCAAGCCACATTTTGCCAGTATTTTGTTTTTCCTAATCTCGGATTACCTTCCTACTCTTTTTAGTCTATTCTCTTCTCCTCTGCCTCTTCCCCAACACACCCCTGTACCCTGTGCTCCAGCTCCAAGAACCCGTCCTGCACAGAAAAGACAGGATGGCACTTGGCCCTTCCATGCTAGCTCCTGGCTTTGTTTCATTTTCACATGTAATGCCTTCATGCCCTTCTCCTCTTGCTCTCTATTTGACTCTCCTGATTACCCCCACCGAGAATGGCTCACTTCCTCATCAAGGTTACTAAGTGTTCTGTTCATGCCTCATTTGTAGCAAGCATAATTTACATTCTCTGGAAATATAAATTTGCCAAAAAGCTGCTCCAGCTAAAAGATGGTCTCTAAAAGTACTGACAAAAATGCAACTGGTACTGCAAGACCAGAGCTTAGAAAATGCTTCTGCACATAAAAGGCACTCTAAAGGAAATGCAATTAATACAGGGGAAATTCAAAAGACATCTTAAATGGCCTCAATTATACCCTTTCAGGATAATTTATGATCTGCTAATGATAAAATGCAGATGGTGGACTATATTAATTTCAAAATGCTCTACTGCAGTTTTACTAGATATTTCTGGGACTATAATGCAAAACCAACCCAAGACACATTCATAAAGACTTCTCATTCCCTCCAACTACAGCCAAGTTGAATTCCTTACTCTTGTTAGGCATGCATACTGTGGATCTCAGGTTTAATGTTCTTTGTATTTTATCAACAGCTTGTCTTCCATAATAATAATACTTTCAGTCCTCTGGTCTCAACATTTTGTTGCAACTTTGTTGAAACTTCTTAATTTAATATCTGAAATCATATTAAAGCCTTCTATGTTTCTTTGAGATTATTTTTTTGCTGGGAGTCTGCTGTTTTCAGCCACCTATCAGAAGGTAACTCATGAAATAGAGTATAATTGTCAGGGTGTGATAAATTTTTGGCATATTTTCTATGTAACTGATAGGAAATATAATACAAGGCTGTTAAATAACGAAAATTTTAAAAAGGAATACCATTAGGAAGGTTTTCTGTTTGGGTGATGGATGTGATCTATCATATAGTTCTAAATAATAAATTCAGTTTTCTGTCTCAACGGTTGTTCTCTTCTTTCTCCTCAGGAAATGTTACACGCTGAGCCTCTGTCTCCCAGAACAGTGCTCCTGAATATTGAAAACATGTTGCCCAGATCTTTCTTTCTTCTTTGACAAAGGATACTTATCTTGTAGAGTGTAAAAGACCAAAGCTTTTTTGTTTGTTTGTTTGCTTGCGTTTTTTTTTTTTTTTTTTGGTTTGTTTTTGAGATGGAATCCCACTCTGTCGCCCAGGCTGGAGAGCAGCGGCACAAACTTGGCTCACTGCAATCTCCGCCTCCCGGGTTTAAGCAATTCTCCTGCCTCATCCTCCAGAGTAGCTGGGACTACACTTGTGCACCAGCACGCCTGGCTAATTTTTTATTTTTAGTAGAGACGGGGTTTCACCATGTTGGCCAGTCTGGTCTTGAACTCCTGGCCTGAAATGATCCGCCCGCCTTGGCCTTCCAAAGGGCTGGGATTACAGGTGTAAGCCACCGCGTCCAGCTGCTTGTTCCTCTTCTGCCTTCTTCCTATTCCTTTCTTTCCTCCTCCTGCCTTCATCCAACATGGTTTGTGGTCCCTGTTACTTGGGACTATTGTAGGCTTCAAACGAGTCTCGTATGAGCAGTCTCTAGTCTATATTCCACCCCTGTAGCTAGTGCGCCCATGTTAAAGCTCTATAGTGTTCGCATTACTCCTCTGTTCATGAATGCTCATTAGCCTTCCACTAACTACCATACTAAAGCCCATCTCCACCTTGGCATTCAGGGCCATCCACATAACACTAACCCTAAGCCTAGTCAGAGCCCATTTACTTGTGTTTTTACTTCCTACTGTCCTGCCACACTCACCCTTAGAGCCCCTCTGGACCAGGCTCTGTGTCAAAAACACCAGGTGATTTGCTTACCTTTAGGCCTTTGCCTTGCCTATCTCTATCTATTAAATTCTGCTGATCTTCTTATCGTAAATACTGTTTTCTATTGACTAATTATCTATGAGAATCACACAGATACTTATACGTGAGCATTGCTTTTCTAGGATGCAACAGAACTTAATGTTTCTTATAGACCTGGCCATATTTTTCTTTTTTAGTAAGCTTTTCTATATATTAGCAACACACACTTGGCAATTTAATTTTAAAAATAACATTTGCAATACAATCAAAATCTGATCTACTTAGGGACAAGACCTATAGACTGAAAACTAGAAAGCACTGCTGAGAGAAATTTTCAGAAAGTCTTAAATAAAATGGTAAGTATGTCTTTTACAAGTATCTGAAAATTCAATATTGTTCAGATCTCCCCAAACAGATCTATAGTTTTAATGTAATTTAAATGAACATCTCAAAAGGCAGATTTCTTTGTAGAAATTGACAAGAAAGTTCTAAATTTCATAAGGGACTAAAAAGGACCCAAACTAGCTAATATAACTTTGACAAAGAAAACAAAGTTGGAGAACTTCTGCTACTTTTCTTCGAGTTTTATTATAAAGTTATAGTCATCAAGAAAGTGTGGTATTAGCATCAGGACAGAGGAAGAGATCAATGGAACAGGACAAACAGTGCAGAAATAGACAAATACTAATCTGCTAATTTTTGGCAAAATGTAAGTGTAATTCAGTGGAGAATGGATAATATTTTCAACAAGTGGCTCTGGATCAATTAAATTGATCTGATCTATGGCTTGTACCTTGTAACATTTTTCATAGTCCTAAATATGAAGGTCTAGAAGGAAACCAAGAAGATTTTTGTGACCTTGAACTAGGCAAATATTTCTTGAATGTAACACCAAAAGAATGATCCACAAAAGAAACATTGTATAAATTGGACTTTATCAAAATTTAAAACTTTGAAAGACATGTTTAGGGAATACAAAGACAAGCATGCACAGACTAAGAGAACATATTTGAAAATTATAAATCTGATGAAGAACTTGCATCTAGACTCTACAAATACTTTTCAAAACTCAATAATAAGAAATTAAGCTACCCAATAAAAAACAGGCAAAAGATTCAAGCAGACTAAATTTTAACGAATAAAATATATGGATGGCAAATAACCACAATCAATGATGGTCAATAGTATTAGTCATTCAGAAAATGCTTATTAAAATTCTAGCAAAGCAAATTATAGTGACATAAAACCAAGCTGTGTTTGCCTACAGACGATGGGACTAGAGGAGTGAAAGGAAGGGATGGCTGAATGGCAGTAGGAGACTTTCCTGGTTCTGGACATGTTCATTATGATAGCAGTGATAGTTTCACAGGTATTTACAGATATCAAAATATATAAAAGCATATACACTTACAGCACTGTGTCAAACTATACCTCAGTAAAGCTATAAAAATAATCATGGTAGCAATGATCTCCATTTTCCAAGTTAGTAAAATAATTTTCAGAAAAGGAAACGTCGGCATGTGTGAGAGAGAAAAAAGGACCACATTAGCCTAAAAACAAACAAACAAACAAAAACCCTGCCTAAATCAGATGGCTGTCCTGGGACTCAAGGAACTGTGCTTTAAGAGGGGACTTTCTCCTGTAGTCCCAGCTACTCGGGAGGCTGAGGCAGGAGAATGGCGTGAACCCGGGAGGTGGAGCTTGCAGTGAGCCTAGATCACGCCACTGTACTCCAGCCTGGGCAACACAGAGAGACTCGTCACAAAAAAAAAAAAAAAAAAAAGACGGGACTTTCTATCAGGCAGAGATAATAAAAAGGACTAGTCAAAGGAAGAGGCACCTTATGCAGAAATCACTGTCATAATCCTTCCTGTCTATAGGCAAGGATGGCTCTGGACCACCACCACCCCCTGCATTCTAATTTGAGAGTGGATACATTAGTGTATCTAATTTGAGAGTAGATACACTACTCCAACCCTTAGGGTCTTTCTTGGGTTCTAAGAACGCTGGATGAGAAAATCTAGCTAGGATCAGGCACATCTATAGCAAAGCTCACAGGTTTATCCACAAAGGCCAGCCATGGGCTGACCATGTGAGCATTCTAGGGATGCGATCCCTGGAAATCTAGGTCACAGACAATCCTCTGGAAGGTAAAAAGAGGACACTGGAGCAGGAGATGTGGTGTCCAGCCCAGTACCCCCTAGGAAGGCCATGTATGTCACTAAAGGATGCTCACTTAATACAGGCAGAATCTCATCTTCTCAGAGGTATAGCAGCCCTCCCTTATCTGCGGTTTTACTTTCCACAGTTTCAGTTACCTGCAGTAAATTGCGGACTGAAAATATAAAATGAAAAATTTACAGAAATAAGCAATACATAAGTTTGGAAGTGTGCAGCACTCTGAGTAGCATGATGAAATCTCAAGCCACCTTGCTCTGTCCTGCCTATGATGGGAATCATCTTTGTCCAGCGTATCCACCCTGTTTCTGCAGCCTGATATTGTTCATTGTCATTGTCTGCTCCTGACATTGAAACTTGAACATGCTCACGGCTGGATGATCCAGAATCACCTGAAGCAGATAATCCTCCTTCTGACCTAACACTATGTCACAATGCCTGGGCCGTTCACCTTGCTCAATCCAATCAGGTAAGCATTTTATCAATGCAACGTAACAAGAAGTGCAGGTATGGTAAAATAAGATACTTTGCTAGAGAGACCACATTAACATAACTTTTATTATCCAATATATTGTTATAATTATTCTATTTTATGATTATTGTTGTTTGTCTCTTACCGTGCCTAATTCATAAATTAAGCTTTGTCATAGGTATGCATGTATAGGAAAAAACAGTACAGTTTGTGCTCTGTATCCACAGATTCAACCAAAAAAACCAAAATGATAAAAAAGTAATAAAACAATTGAAAACTACAAGTTGAAGAACCAACACAGTATAAAAACTATTTGCATTTTATTTATTTATTCATTTTGAAACAGAGTCTCACTCTGTCGCCCAAGCTGGAGTGCAGTGGTGCAATGTTAGCTCACAGCAACCTCCACCTCCCAGGTTCAAGCAATTCTCCCTGCCTCAGCCTCCTGACTAGCTGGGATTACAGGCACATGCCACCATACCTGGCTAATTTCACCGCACCCGACCTTACATAGCATTTAAATTGTATTAGGTAATCCAGAGACGATGTAAAATATATGGAAGGATATGCGTAGGTTTTGTAAAAATACTGTACCAATTTACATCAGGAACTTGAGCATCAGCAGATTTTGGTATCGGTGAGGATTCCTGGAAGCAGCCACCCGACAGACACTAAGGCACCACTGTTTGTATTGGGTTTGGTACTGCCCAAAGTTTCAGGCATCCACTGGGGATCTTGGAACCTATCTCCCATTGACAAGAGGGAACTACTGTAACCAAGAAACTTTGATTAACAAGAGAAAACTGTATGGAAAAATTCACTAATTAAATGATAAACATAATTTACAATATAATACCTTCATAAGACTTTTCTAACTCATATGCAAATAGTAAAAATACACAAAACAAGCAAGAATGCAAAAAATTTTCCCTAAATCTTACCAATTTGCATTAAAGAAAAATTTCTGGCCGGGTGCGGTGGCTCATGCCTGTAATCCCAGCACCTTGGGAGGCCGAGGCAGGCGGATCACAAGGTAAGGAGTTCGAGACCAGCCTGGCCAATATGGTGAAACCCCATCTCTACTA
The DNA here is from genome assembly GCF_029289425.2 of Pan paniscus. NCBI lineage: Eukaryota > Metazoa > Chordata > Mammalia > Primates > Hominidae > Pan > Pan paniscus. The sequence goes on from NC_073254.2 coordinate 182,340,724, forward strand.
AAAATACAAAAATCAGTGGGGCGTGATGGTGGGCACCTGTAGTCCCAGCTACTCGGGAGGCTGAGGCAGAAGAATCACTTGAACCCGGGAGGCAGAGGTTGCAGTGAGCCGAGATCGTGCCACTGTACTCCAGCCTGGGCGACAGAGCGAGATTCTGTCTCAAAAAAATAAATAAATAAAAAGAAAAATTTCTCATAGGACTACAGTTCCCCTGGGATATTACTATTCATTTATAATCTATCATTTTGCAAGCTGAATACCTTCTTAACAATTTCTTAAAGTGCTATGAATGCCTAGACTTCTAAGACAGTGATGCCAGTGTCTCTAACTTCCTGTATATGCCACGCTAGTTTCTGTATAGAATAGGTTATCAATTTTATGTCTGTGTTAAGGACAGGAATCACAGGACATCTCACTTTATTAAATGGCATCTATGGAATTATGCCAAACACATTTATCTATAAAGAATGCTGGTCCTCACTATTTTTCATTAATCAAATGCAATGTGTAACCAGTTACAAAGCCTGTAGTATTAATAGAAGCTTCTAATCTGTATAGCATGCTGCTTTCTTTTAGCTGAAATAACATTTAAAATCCATAAATATTGGAGGTAAAAAGAAGAAAAAAGATTATAATGTGTGCTCTGGCTTGTAGCCAGAGGAGAACAGAAGCAGGGGAAAAACAGGTAATGCTTTCCAGCGATGAGTGATGAAAAAGAAGCACAACAATTCCAGTGACTGTATGAGAACAGCCAGAAATCATTCTTCTAAAAAATAGTTTTAAGCAGAACAATTATCTAGAAAAGGATCACAACACATTGCACCGCCCTGAGCAGTCCCATAAAGCAGTGTGATGCCTCTATAAAGCAAAGTTCAGTCCAACAGGGCTGTCAGAGGGGAACATGAGTGAAAGGGAGGGAGCGCCTTGCACATTTATATCCATGCTGCAATGATCCCCACATCTCTCATGGTGCCCAGCACGTCTCCTCCTGCACCCACAACCAGGAATTAGGCTCCACGTTCACCTGCTCTGCAGCTACAGGCCTTATCCTCTAATTAAACCAACCCCACTGCTCTAGAAGAATAGCCCTGCTCGGTGACTCACTAACATTTAAGAATACACACATGTGAAATGAAGATGAAAATGAGGGCGGAGATGATTTATGTGAAAGGACATTTAAAGATGAATAGGTTTTGTGAGGTTGAGGAAGCCTGCCCCTCTAGAGACAGAGGAGGCATTTGCTGAAGTGTGGAATACCAGCTGTTGAAATGTTAAGTCAAATGAAGTAGAAATGTAATAGTTGTTATTTAACAATGGCCGAAAAGGAACTCGCTAATTAGTATTTAGCAAAAAAAGGTTTTGAGTGGTCAACCTGTGTATTTGTTTATTTGTTTGCTTTTGTTTGGAGACGGTCTTGCTCTGTCCTCTGGAGGGCAGTGGCACTATCTCGGCTCTGCAACCTCCATCTCCATCTCCTGCCTCAGCCTCCTGAGTAGCTGGGACTACAGGTCTGCACTACCATGCCCGGCTAATTTTTTTGTATTTTAGTAGAGACGGTGTTTCACCATGTTGCCCAGGTTGGTCTCGAACTGCAGACCTCAGGCAAACCTCCCACCTTGGCCTCCCAAAGTGCTAAGATTACAGGCGTGAGCCACCATGCCTGGCCTAATCTGTGTACTTTTTGTGTGTAGAGTGTGACTGTTACAAATGGGAATGCCCTCATCTATATGTTACTGTGGAATTTTCTTATATAACAAAAGAAACTTCTAAGAACTGCTACCATTTGGAATCCAGTAATTGTATTTATATTGAAATATTTATTATAATGAAGTATAGCAGAAAGGCTAGTGAGTTACAGAACAATATCAGAAGCCTATGTGCCATCTAAAATTTTCTTTTATTTTTTAAATTAAAATGATCTCACCAAGCTTAATCATCTCTAAATCTAAAATTTTCTACCAAGTTTACTAGGACACTGGAGGCCTATTTCTCCAGAAAAAATGGTAATATTAATTTTTACATATATTAGAAACTAAACATTTTCCAGGAATGTACAATTACTCTGGAAATTCCAAATCTTTATGTCAAAAAATCTAGAAAATCTGCCAAATGTACCGTGTCTAAACCTAAGTGCTGTATTGCTACTAATGGTATCTTTACTCTGTCTTTATATAGAAACAGGCTTGTTTTGAATTTAGGGCTCAGAAATAGACCTACACATACATGACATGGTCGTTTGATTTTCAACAAATGTATCATAGTCATCCAAATAAAAAAGGAACAACTGCATATCCATATAGATATCCATACCTCACGCTATCATAAAATTTACATAGGTTGGATCCTAAACCTAAATGTGAATGCCAAAACTAGGGAGCTTCTGGAAAAACAAAATAGGAGAATATTTCATGAGTTGGGATTAGGCAAAGGTTTCTTTGACAGGTTAGAGACCACAATATCATTAAAAAGTAATAAACTTAGAAATTAAAACATCTGTTCATAAAAAATAAGAAGAAAATGAATTACCAAACTCCAGACTATAAGAAAATAGTTCCAAAACATACATCTGATAAAGTACTGATATGTAATAAATAGATCAAAGCTTCCAGAACAATATATACATTTCCTAATGAACCTAATTTGAAAGTGAACAAAATACAAGAAGAGACATCACGAAAAGAAAAATATGAATCACTAACCAGCACGTAAGAAAGCACATAACATTGTCAGTGAGTCTGAATGGAATGCCAGTGCACAGGAACCAGAATGAAAGCCTGACAGCATCCGAGGCGGCGGAGCCACCGGAATGCTCATGAAGAGTCAGAGGTTTGACCTTTTGCTATCAATGTTATTATAAATGTTAATGCACAACTATCTGTCAGCCCAGCAATTCCACTGCAGGACATTTACTCAAGAGAAGTGAGGCCGAGTGTGGTGGCTCATGCCTGTAATCTCAGCACTTTGGGAGTCCGAGGCAGGTGGATCCCCTTAGGTCAGGAGTTCAAGACCAGCCTGGCCAACATGGTGAAACCCCTTCTCTACTAAAATACAAAAATTAGCCGGGTGTGGTGGCGGGCACCTGTAGTCTCAGCTACTCAGGAGGCTGAAACAGGAGAACTGCTTGAATCCAGGTGGCAAGGGTTGCAGTGAGCCAGGGTCATGCCACTGCACTCCAGCCTGGGCAACAGAATGAGACTCTATCTCAAAAAAAAAAAAAAAAAAAAAAAAGAAATTTAAAAGTGGTTAACACAACAAATGTTTACCTTGTTGTATAAATGCTCTATTCAAGAGAGTCAAAACCTGGAGACGGCCCAGGTGTCCCTCTACAGTAGACAAAAATACTTCTCAGCCATAAAAGGCATGAACGGTTGCTCCACACAACAGCATGGAAAAATCGCCAACATATTTTGCTGAATGGAAGAAGCCTTACACCAGAGTAGAGACCACATGACTCTTTATATGACCCTTTAGAAGGCAGAAATTATGGTGGAAAAAAAATCAGAAGTGTTTTTGCCCCTGCTGGGTGGAGGGCTTGGAACTGACCAGGAAGGAGCATGACATCATTCTCTGGGGGGTGATAACGCTCTGCAGCCTGAGAGGGGCTGAGGCTGTACCACTATATCTTTGCCACAACTCATAACATTCCACCGGATATAAAATCTATCTGAAAAACTGAACTATGAACATGTATTGAACTTGTTTGTCATGGTGTTCATGTTGAAGTATTTCGAGGTGAAGTATACTCATGTCTCCAACTCACTTTAAAACTCATTTTAAAATTCTTCAAAAATGAGATGAATTGGTAAGTGGATGGAGAAGGATAGATAGATATTTAGCCAACAAAGGAAATAGAGTAAAAAGTTAATTGCAGAGCTCTATCAAAAAGCAATCCTTACCCAACAGCATGCAGAGATTAGTAGACAGATGCTCTAGCTTCCCATTCTCTGGAAGCACAATTCTATGAGACATTCTCCATAGCTCCTCAGATGCCCAATGAGACTGTGCCCTAATTGTCCCCTGCACTATAAACTCAACTACCCACTCTTTGTCAGCTTTGCTTTATTTTCCATCTGACTTTCCCAACTCCTCAATATACTTCCCAAGATTATTCCCAAATGAACCACCTGCACCTAAAACAGACTCTTTGGTTCTGCTTTTACAGGAACCCAACAAAGATTATAATATAGGGAATAGCATGCATATGTCCAACTGTGTCAGAAATGAGGAGCCAAGCTGATGAGTGGATCTACAGTGATGTTCTAGGAAATTTAAAATATAGAATTCCATTTTCGCATTGTCAAATGCAAGGTGTACAATTTTGAGAATTTTAAATAATTGAATATATAAAACGAAGGCTCTGAAATATCTGTTGCGATAGAGGTAAGAGATCTGACAGCTTGTATGTTGGCATCACAAAACTATTGTCAGTTGTTACATAAATGGATGGTAAAGCTGGAATGCCTGGATTGGAGTCTCGGCCCTGACGTGTGCTTGTTAATCCCTCCTGCCTGGGTTTCCTTGATCTCTTAAGCAAAATGTTGAAAGAGCAGCTGGATCATGGTAAACGCTATTGAAGTGTGCTATTGTTTTTATTATTGCCTGGCAAACACTAAGGAAGTCTATCCAAGGAATTGTAACAGAAGGAAAATGAGGGATCTGACTATTATAGAGAAAAGTAATTAATTTCCACGAAACAGTTAGTAACTTGGCTAAAGCGAGCTTTGGATTATTTGTCAATTCTGAAATAACAGGGATTTTTTTTTTTCAAAACAAGTAAATTTAGGACAAATAAGATGACGTACTTCAAAAAGTAATGAAAAATGTATGGGAGCCATTGTTCCTCAGGGATGGGAAAAATTTGACCAGTGTTTGTGCAAATTTGGGGAAAAAAAGTCATGGACTAGCACTAAAGGAATGAGATCTACCTAGACTTTGAGGTTTGCAAAGGGTCTTAATGAGGCAAACACCAACTGTGTTCTTTCTTGATTCTGTTCATTACTTCATTTAATTTTTAACGGTCTTGCCGTGAATATTTGCATGAGATATAGAATATTTTTAAAGCAAGAATATTAATAACGGTTTTTCATTTTAGGCTCATTAAATAAAAATGTTATTTTTTCACTAATTCACATGACATTTATTGAGATGTATTAAAAAATAAAAGAAAGACTTTGAAGACAAAATTGCTCAAAGGTTGGGGCAATCTGCTCTTGCTAGGAGTAAAATTCAACGGCCATTATATGAAGTATAAGTTAAATTATAGTACCAATCAAAGAATAAAATATTTTTGATGGAACTGATATAAAAAAGTTGCGTATCCTTGTAAGACGAATTTCTTTCTCTCCCTATCTCTGAGTAGCTGCATAAACCACTAAGTTTTTCTAGAAGCAAGTGATAATGCTTTATCATAGGTACAGGCTTAAAGAATGATTAGGTACACTTAAAGTTGGGTACTCCTATCAAAATCCAAGACAGTGCATTGCTTCTTTCCTTTCCAAATTTTTTTTTTCAGTCTTGTGGCCCCTAACTAGTAATTAAAAGAACTAAATTAAAGTTCATACTGGCTACTTGAAATTTTACTTTTAATATTCTTTGCATTATGCATGGAACTTGTCTATGGTTTTAAAATCCAAGGGGAATTATGACATTTGTAAGGCAAACCCAGGCTTTCATCCATCATTCTAATCTGTTTTACAAAAAAAAAAAAAAAAAAATCAAAGCAGCATTTGGGGAACAAAATGAGTGACAGAAAAATGGCAAAAATATGTCAATAATAGTGAGATTTCAGAGATCCAGGAGACTAGCTACTAACCTCAGCATCTCCCGAGATACTCCATTATCGCTATTTATGTTATTACAGATGATATAAATCTTACGTACAATCATTGTACACTGAAAAGTAGCAGAAGGAACAGAGGTTTGTGACCAGAATCTATGACGCAGGGAAAATTAAAAATGCATGTACCATTCCATATAGGAGGGAATTGAAAATTATATGCAAAAGAGTATATGTATACCCACAGACATGCCATATAAAAATGAACAAAATTTAAAAGCTTATTGTTACCCATTGTTCTGATATGTATTTCTGTTTTCTTAGAAGGTTCTTTTCTGGCCAGCCAGATTCCTAAATTTTATATCCTGCTGCACTAGTGAGATATGTAAGAGGATTCCAAACACTCAAGTGTCCAAATTGAGCTGTGCTGAAGACTTCAGGCTCTCCTTCCCCTAAGATGAGAGGTCATCAGGAAGATGATGCTCTGTGATAACAGGATTGAGGCAGAAAAGCTACTTGTCACATTCCCTTGTTTGGATTTTGGTTTTGGACTAGAAAGAACACTGGCTTCAAAGTCAGAAATCAAGAACCAAAGCCCAGTTCTAACTTGTTTTATTAGCTGAGGGACTTCAGGTAAATCATTTAGCATTTCTTTCCTTCAGTTTCTTCAGATATTTAATGACAGAATTAGACCAATTGATTTCAAGGTTCTCATTTTGTTTCAAGATTCTATAGTTATAAATCATAAATAAATCACCAGTAAGTTTGCGTTTGTCAAACAATTCAAGTTACTACCACTTTACAAGGGCACATATTAATTTTCTTAAAAATTTATCACATGTTATGTAAAAAAATAAGACTTCTGAAATACTTAGACAAACCATAAATGTGCAAATATTCTATTTCACTACCTCATAGACAAGTTTTAGCTGATTAGCATGCCCTGATGAAAATACACACGATATGCCGGTGTAGGAGTTGGATGAATATTTTTAATTGTGTATCTCCTCTGTAGGCCAAAACTGTTCATCTACTAATACATTAGCCTTAAGGCATGTGCCACTTTTAGTGACTCAGTTGTTAAAACTGCGTTACAGCTGCATTTGCTCCCAAAAAATATTAAAGTCCTGTAAGATTTCTATTAATGAATCCTTTTGATCTTCTATTTTACATCAGGTAAAAGGTTTCAGGAGCTTCTTCATTGTTACAACATCTCTTTGTATCTAGGAGGATATGGGGGAAAATAGCAATAAAATAGGTGGGGATGACATTCTGATGCTAGAGAGCAGTTAAACGTGATGGGGGAAGAAAGCGACGATCCAACAGAATATCCTCGAGTAGGAAAATGATTTTATCGCATGACTGCCTACCTCATTACAAAGTGAAATTCACCACTATACTTTTTCGTGTGAGGTTTCATCTGCTGTACAGGAGAGTGGCTCCCCCGGTTTCCTATAACAGCTGTTCCCATGAATCTATCAGATATTTTGTTTCCACTTTTACCTTTCTTACTCTCTGTCTCCATACCCTTCTGAGGGATGAGAGTCTGTTGCCTAACTCTTTCATTAGTTATTTATTTATATCTGCTCTGGGAAAGAAGATTGTGGAAAATGTGAGAGCAATTCACACATCAATGTTTTAAGATCCTGTGTACAAATGGGATCGCTCCGGAAAAGCTTCTTCCCACAGGCACTAATTAAAAAGCAGTGAGTTCACTTGAGCAGCATTTTTCTTCCGTTTATTTTCCTTTGTATTAGACATGCTACTTTTTACTTTAATTTGAACATTATCCCTCTCTGTCCAAAAAAATACAAAAACAAAAACCAAACAAAATACAGTAAAGGAAGGCAGAGTATAACATTAACAATTTAGAAAAGATATTATTTTCCCCTAATAAAATCTACTGCATTCTTGGAAAGCATTAAAAGTATAACAGGTCACACATCCTTGAAATATTAGATGAAGGAATTTGTGAAGACAGACTATTGGAACCTCTGACAAATTAGCTGGGCCTCTACTTCTGTGGTCATTATGAAGCATTTTTAGATGCTGGTCACGATTAATGCTGGAAACAATGTTAGTGACAGTTCTTCTGTGCTTATCACATGCCTTTAGTTCAGGACCACAAAGAAGGAAGGAAGGACCACAAATGGTACACGAATGGGCTGCACAGGGTGCTTTAAAAGGTAAGAAACCAAAGTGATTGCTTGCATCTCATTTAAGTTAAATTTACCACAAAGTTCATATTCAATAAATTTAATAAGAAAGGTAAATAAAAACAATCACAGTAAGAATTACATATGAAAATAACTATCAATTCATTCATTCTATTAACAAACTAATAAATTATTGAACATATACTATGAGTGATTCTGTCCTAGATACTGGAGATTTTCATGATATACTAAGTATGTTTCCTGCAAGAGTTGAGGATGTCAGAACCACTGGGACACTGCGGTTGAATAGACACCATTGCCTCTTGGTGGTCTGAGGCTGGTAAATACACAGGCAGGAACTATGCATTGCAACAGAAATACCTCCAAAGGTCCTTATGAGGATGGTGCACACAGAAAAAAACGTAGGGTCATGGAGAAACTGGAAGGAGGAGGATAGAAGAAATAGGTGAAACAGGCTAAGATTTATCCACCCCAAGTTGGGAGATGGTATTTCAGTGGGAAAAATGTCACTGCTAAAACTAAACTAGACTAGCAATTCTGTAAGATGTAAGAGTGTGAGTGATGAGCTGAGGGACAGCCTGAGTGGTTGAAACGCTGCTTTTCTGATGATTTGGCTGACGGAGTGGCCCTAAGCAAGTTTCTTCACCACTCCGTTTCAGATTCCTCCTCTGTCAAACCGGGAAAATACTTGTATCTACAATAAGAGTTGAAGGATTCAATAAAGGATTTAACATATGCAATGCTGAGAAAGGTGTGTGGTGTTCAGTAAAAAAGCAGGGTCTTTTAGTTTCTTTCGTAGGGCTGCACACGCCTGACACAGGGGATGTGAAACACAGACCTCTCATCGTACAAGTCCCAGCTGCACCTGACCCCAGCAGCCTAACTGCCCCTGGCCCATGACTCTATCCCAACCCATTATCTTCTTCATAATCACAATTTATAACTTGGCTATTGCTACATTACATGATGCATTTGCCTATGTGTATACTTGCTTATTTTGCATTTATTTTCCTCATATATGAGCCCTATGAGGATACGGACTTGCCTGTATTTGGGGACTGGAACATATAAGGTGTTCAATGAGTTTTGTTAAATCATTACTGATGATGCTGATGATAGCCTGCCACTACATAGCTCTTCCTTTGTGCTACTCTTCTAAGCATTTTAAATACACTAATATTCTTAATTCTCACAGCAACTCCAAGAGGCCTGCCTCATTAAGTGGGTCCTGTTACTGTCCCGTTTTATAGCTGAGGATATTGAAGTGCACAGGATAAAAAAGAAAACCACCTAAGGACACAGAGTAAGTGATAGAACTGAGTGCTGAGCTAGCAGTCGGCTCTCAAAACATATTCTTAGCCATTAAGCTGCCTGGTTCTAAGTAACTAAATGACAGATAGGAGCGGGGTGCTGCCTGGGGCCCTGGCTAGCCAGTAGGCAGAAATGGACCCCAAGTTACCCAGGGATGGGAGATGGGGCAGATATTAAGAGAAATGAGGCACATCCTGTACTAGACAATTTTCCTAGAAGCCCAGTGGCTGAGCTATTTCATCTGCAACCAAGAGTGATATTCCATTGTTTCACATGCGCTCTGTGAGCCGCCTGCTGCCTGTTGCCTGAGCCTTACTCCTTCATCCAGCAGAGCCAGGCCGGCCCAAACCCCACACTCTCGCCACAGATGGACTGGGTTTGAATCATGGCTGTTAAACGCTCTTCAACACTAGTCAAGTGATTACTTTCTTTATTTCCTCACCTGCAAAATGGGGATTATAAGGTACCTACCTCATAGGTTTGTGGTGAGAACTAAATGAGTTAATACAGAGACCAATGCCTGGGACAAATGTAGCTCCTCTAATTAACAATTTGAATTCCCTGGTCCCTAGGTTTAGTCCCTGTTTGTCATGTACTTTACAAAAGTGACAGGTTCCTATTCTTGGAAATGAATCTGTCTATACTCAGAATCAGAAATACCAAAGGAACAAAATAAAAATGGAGGCATACCAGCCAATGGGTGCCTCGGTGGTATCTTCATGAAATCTAACCCATCAGAGGCAGATAAGCACAGAGTCCAAGGCCTTCCTCTCCAGAAGAAAGAGGAAGAAGGGGGGCGTGTGGGAGTGCAGAGTGCAACCCCCCGAGGGGCTGAACCCACAGAAACAGCCTAGGGGTGAGATAAGGGGTCCTGGCCCCTGAAGACACCCTGGGGAATTGAATGGCTTGGGGATGGGGAAGGAGAAACTGGGGGGCAGAGGTGAATACCTCCCCATTTCTCAATGCCTGGCACCTGTCATTCTGCTGTTCCTTTCTTTCCAAGATCAAAACAGGACATTGGCCATCCTCCTGGGTTGTGCTTCCAAGGCTCTCTTTGATCACTCTCAGCCCTCCAGCTTCCAGCTGAAACTGACCTCTAGTGGCCTGTACACTGGCCTTACTACAGTCATTGCCCCCAGATTCAGAACTCCCGTCTCATGTCCTGATTGCTGTGCAGTCAGCATCTCCACGGACCAGCACTCTAGATTATAGCACCGAGTACAAGATGGAAAACCAAGGAATTTCACCACCAGTTAGTGTTAGACAATTCATTGTTCTTTAGTGGCTTGAGATTTAAAGTGGCAACTCCATAAAAACTGACGAAGCCTTCCTTGGTGTTGACCTTTGACATTTGTGGGCAGCCACATGTGGAGTGCGTCCTGGACATTTTCAGGTATCTATTTTGATGCAGCTTTTTTTTTTTTTTTTTTTAAATTAAACAGACTTTCTCACTAAATTGCTTTGTCATGGCCTCAGGGAGAATCTGGCCTACAACACTGTTTACTATTTCAAGTCACGTGTGAGTCTGATGCCCTCATTTCCTCGTCTTCATGCTTGTCTTACACCAATCAATAAAGGAAGGAATTGGGTCATAGTCTCCTGGGGATGACTCCCAGATTTCAAATTCTGGCTCTGCCTAGCTGTGTCTTTGGACCAGTTAGTTTCTTCATCTCTATAATGGAATTGCAATATTACTTTAAAGGGTTATTGTGAGGGATAAATAAGATAATGGGTATAAAGTGCTTGGCTGGAGCAAATGTTCATTGGGTGTCAGCTATTCTCATCGTCACGATCAGTCTATGAGATGGAGTCCACTGTACTTGGTACTTGGAAATAAGACATGTTTATAGATCTGTGCTGACATGTCGGTTTTCAAGAGCCACCATATACCCTGCTCTATGCGTAATCTTTATAATTTAGAGTAAATGTTAAGGGAGAGGGGGCAGTAAGAAATAAAATGTAATGAGCAATCATTGGGGAAAAAAATTGCATCCACTTTTTAAGTGCATTTTGTATACAGTTTAAAGGTAGAATTCCTGAAGTTATACGATTTTAAAATACACTTGAGAAAGGTGATGGGCTGTCCAAAGCAATGATTTTCTTCTAAGAAATACTTACACATATAGAAAATTCGTATCTTTATATTTGCTGATGTGAGGCTGCTCTACACTTTGTTCCCTTCCATCAGCACGCAGGAAATAAATAAAATTTGCCCACACGCTAAATAAAAGTCAGCTGAATCCCAAGTCCTTGCCCTCCCCCCAACCACACAAACTCATGCACCCATGAATATCTTCTTTTTGGTTCTGAGTGCACACAGAACCAAAGGAATTTGTATTGAAACATTTGATTTCACTTAACCTGCATTTTTATATTTCTATATATCTTAACTCTGAAGTTAAAATACAATTCTTCCAATAATATGAAACACACAGTATTTTACAGGTATCACACTTCTCAGGTTAGTTAGCAAGAATTTATCTCATCATTTATCGAAATCACTACCAATTTTGGCTTCACACCAGACTTCTAATCAATTCTATATCCTTGTTCAAGGCATGTTTCTTATTTTTCACCGCTAGTCAGGTATTCATTCCCTTGTTCTTTGTTCTTGTTCATTTAACACACAACTAGTCCCATTCATAGGAAACACGTCCTAATCCAATTGGTGTTTTACAAATTGAATCTTCCCAACAGAAAGTCATTGTGTCCCTCCAAGTTCAGAAATACTAACTGCAGGCACTTGAAGTTAAATCAAAGGATAATTACTGGTCTAATATTTTGGATCATCTTAAATATAGAACCATATTGTGCTACAGCTGGAGAAATGCTGAGAGTTTTTAGATAACTTGGAAATTACACAGCCTACCGAGGTGTCTTTCTCCACCCTGTGAGGCTCTATTAAAGAGACAAGGGGGACTTCACAGAAAGTTTAATTCAAACTTAATTACACTTGAGCCTGAAAGTTGATTAATCTGTTACATTTGCAAGCAGCAGAAACCAACTCTGGCTGTCTTATACATCTTGTACACCTTGTTGTCTTATACACCTTGGTAGGATGTTAGCCTCCAAGTCTCCCTCCAGGCAAGCTGTCCCAGAGGTCATAGAGCAGGAAGACTCAGACCAAATTAAAATGCTTGAATCGCGTAACTTTTTAAAACATAGTTTGAGAAACAAAAGGGAACAGAAAAGAAAAGTGAGCCAGGGGAGAAGGTGATTTTTGTTTATTGCCTTTTATATCTACTACATTCCCAGCACCACCTACAACACTGGTCTGGTACACAGTAGGTACTTTATGAAGATGTCCTGAATAGCTATAGGATATAAGTATGCAACCCTTTTGTAATTATTATAAGATAATGTCTTGGCAATCATAGCTAAAAACAAATCAAATGAAAGAAACTTAGTCTCATATTCTATTGTCAAAAATTCTTCCATGATGGTATATGCAATAGAAGCTGTACTGGTGGATTTCTCCCATGTACAGGTTAGCACACAGGTAACGTATGACCTGCAGAGCTGCAGAGGATCTGTCTGCTTAGTGCTGAAGGCCATCACTTGATATGGAAAGTAGAAGTGGGGTGTCAGGGTGGTAGGGCCACTGGTCCACGGGACATACTGCTGGAATAGCAAGACTTGGACCCCTGCTTCTGTTCATCCTAAGGAAGTGACTGGTGCTCCTCTGATGATGCAATGCAAATGTCCTGCAGTCTAAGGGCTGTTGTCTGACATCCAGTCTCAATAAATATCTGTGCTGCCCCATCTCCATGAATTCTCCATATAAAGGCTATTTGAGAAGCCAGGCTGTGAGTGCTCTCCACCATGTAGCCTTCACTGACAGAAAATCTGCTCAATGTTTTAATTTTAAAGGTAGATCATGGATTCTTTTATAATTAGTTGTAGAAAAGATCCTCTGGCAATATGGTAGTTAGAACACATCTTTGCCACCCTTCGCTCTCAATTAAATATTCAACTCTTACCTGCTAAGCAGGGGGAGCTTGGGGCACATGACTAAGCCTTAAAGTCCTATAAGAGTATCAGCAGAGGGGCCTATTATGATTTGGAGAGGGGTGGAATTAGATGAATAATCTAATAAAGAATAAACATCCCTGAAGAGCCAAGAAAATTATGGAGAATTTAAGTTGGTTGAGGCTAGGCTAGTGTTTTAAGTTGGTTGAGGCTAATTTAATTTAAGTTGGTTGAGGCTAGGCTAGTGAAAGAACTGTGCAGTCACTAGACTCAAATAAGTATAAAAAGCCATACCATCTCGTGGATAATACCAAATAATAGAGGACCCATAAGTAAATCTAGGAATATATGGTACTTCATTTTGGCCAGGTGATATATTGATATGTTGGGAGAAAGGATTATTTAATAAATGGTAATGTCACAGAAGGCCATCTATTCAAAGACATGAATTTGGGCCCCTTCATCACACCACATATGAAAGGAAATTTCAGGCCAATTAAAAGTTTTCAATGTAGTAAACTAAAAAAATAGCAGATATATCTGACATCTAGAGGCTCGGAGACCTTGATAATCGACAGGTGACTACATGAAAATATTTGTATATGATGATACCATAAATAAAAAACAGCAGACAGTGGAAACTGATAGACTAGAACAATATACATGCGACTCCCACAGTAGAGGAAAGGTTACTATCTGCCATAAATACGGCTTACACTGTGATTTGAAAACCCTACCTAATGTATGGGAGCAGAGAGAAATGCTCAATAAACAGATGAAACAAAATTTAAGTTACAAGAATATTTTGTTTTGGCTAATCAGACTCTGAACACAATGAAATTCCTTTTTTTTTTTTCTGGGAAAAGGAGTCCTTTCATAAAATGAAAGCAAAAGTGTGAATTGTTACAGCCTGAAATTAAGGAAATAAGTATAAGGACATATATTTTACTCACACACACACAAATAAATAAATGCATATAAATATGTATACCCCTATTCACTGGATTGCTGTATATAGTCACACACACACGCACAGGCACTCACACCAAAATCTAGAAATATCAGTAACAAACCAATAGGCAAATGTTTAAATCAAAGCCATTGCAGCAGAGCATAGAATATTATGCAGTCATAAAAAATTTTTAAAAATAGAACTATAAAAATTATCTTTGAGAGAATGGCTATAAATGATTAAGAGAAACAAATTCAGAAGAAAAAAGAAAAAACTTATTTCTATGTGTGAGTGTGAATGCATGCCAGAGATATCAGGAAGGATTTTCACTAAAATGGTTAGCAATGGTTGTATCAGCGGTTTCTACCTCACCTTTTTTATATTGGTTAAGTGTTATATAATGAGAGTGCATTGCATTATTTGTCACATAAAATTTAATTTGAAAGCTATTTCATTGCTAAAAGGCACTGGTATAACTATACCTTATTTTTCTCATTTAAAAATATTCCATCAAAATAACATAGTGCTTCCACCAGGTGTGTGTCAAAAAAAGAAAAACAACAATTACTAATGCCTATCACTTAAAAGGACTTTGATATAATTAAGCGAAAAAAAATAAAAGCAAAGCACGTTCTCTTTGTGCCTTCCAACTACACCAAGAATACAACAAAGAGGGCAGAAGTTTGTCTGTACATTTAATAAAGAAAACAAATTAAAGAGAGTGCTTTGCACTGGGACATTTGAATCTCAGTGGCAGCTGCCAGATTAAAAAAATAAATAAAAGAGCCATAGATCAAGCTGCAGCCGCGTGCCTCCAACTCACTCCGCAGCACAGGCCCAAAGCCATTGTCAGTGCCCCCGGATGTGTGGGTGTCCTTCATTTCTCTTTGAATGTGGCCAGGCCTCTTGAAGGAGAACACTAGGTGGCATGCCTACCAAGCTCTGAAACACCATTAACCACCAGGAAAAAATGCGATTAGGATTCTATTTGGAGATCATATTTTCCCCCCTAGGCTAAGGAGGCATTCTCTAACACTGACAGGCTCTGAGTCTCTTTAGCCAGAAAATCAAAAAGTTTCTGTGAAGCCACTAGGTAGGACTTTTAGAAATAGAGTCGCTACATCCTCTAGGCTCCTGGGAAAGAACCTGTAGCTGAATTATTTTTGTGGGTCATCCGTAAAATGTTAATTGTGGATTGTCAAACCCTTACTGCAGAGAGGACTTTCACAGAAACAGTTCTATTTCTGAGAAATCAATTTGAGCAGAAGAGTCTCTTTTGACATGCTTAATTCAATGAGCAAATTGTAATGGGCCTATCCCTTAAGACACTGGTGTTTGTGTGTTTGGGAGTGTTCGCTCAGCAATCTTGGCCCTGATGCTGGGGGAATTTGAACCTGACAGGCCCAGAGGATGAGGCCAGCCCCTTTCCCTGGCCTATGGCTCCGGTGCACCTGAGCTACCTCCCTTAAAGGCTGGAGGTCAATTAAATCCCTCAAGTACCTACTACCAAGCTATTTGTTTAAAGACTATTTTGGCCATTTTTTTGATCAGTAGGATATTGTCACATGCTGCCAAAGTGCTGCAGGTGGACATGGTTGTGTGTTCTGAAGGACTTACATCATCCTGCAATGGTCAGCTTTATGACACAAAGAATGAGTGACAACTCAGTCTTCTCAGTTTTGTGTCGTTTGTGGTTTTGTTTGTGTTTATTTCTTTCCCTATCTGGGGTAAACGCCTCAGTCCCTGATTCAGCAGCTTTCTATCTAGGTGTTTGATTTACTGAATTGCATCATCTCTTCCTCATCAGAGTTTTCGCTTGTTTGCTTGTTTGTTTTGAGTCAAGGGCTCTCCGTCTGTCACTGAGGCTGAGTGCAAGTGGTGCGATCACAGCTCGCAGCAGCCTCAAACTCCTGGCCTCGAGCGATCCTCTTGGGTAGCAGGGACTACAGGTGTGTGCCACCACGCCTGATGCCTGGCTAATTTTTAAAATTTTTTTTGTAGAGACGGAGTCTCACTATTTCCCAGGCTGGTCTCAAACCTCTGGCTTTAAGCAACGCTCCTGCCTCGGCCTCTCGAAGTGCTGGGATTACAGGTATGAGCCACTGTGCGTGGAACTCCCTTCACTCGTAATTGCATTTTGAAAACTGGGCCTGCAGCTCTGTGGATACCACACATGTTCGATTTGAGCCTATATTTCTCTGCTGGCCGAACTTCTTAGGAACCTGTGCCAATTGTTTTTCATCTTTGATCATCAGCCCGAACCATGCTGTGTCCACCTGAGGGGACGGTCCAGCATCTCTGTGCCGTGGCAGATGGACTGCCGGGGCTCCACCTGGTTTTGGACCCTGCAGTTTGCACCGTGGCTCTCCTGACTGCAGAGCCACCGGCAGCTGCTTGTGTTTCCTCATTTCCTCTAACCCCAGTCTGTGGGGCCTTCCCCTTCAGCCTGCTGCAGAACCCATCCCTCTGGTCAGTTGAAAAATGTGGGTAACTGAGTTGGAGGTGGCATGAGGGGACTTTCTGGAAAAGGCCTAAAAGTCTGTCTAGAGGAGTGTATACATGTGTGTAGGTAAGAATGGCATCAAGTTGCACACTGAAGGTTTATACCCCTTACTATATGTCAACAACAACCAAGAAAAGAATCACCTGCCAAAGTCAGTCACCACCTACTTAGTTCCCTAGAGTTGCCACTGGCTCAATTCATGAGCTTATGTATGTGCCAAGGGGAAAGGCTTCCTCCCCCACTCAGCTTTGGAACTTTGTAAACACGACCAAGCAGCAAACAGACAGAGCCTGAACGTGTGAAACTTAAATATCTATTTACTGTTTGCCTCCTCTTCCCATTTTTTTTTCCTTTGACAGAAAAATTGTAGTAAGGGGACAGTGCTTTTTGTTATCTTATTACTGTGTGTGTGTGTGTGTGTGTGTGTGTGTGTGTGTGTGTGTGTGTGTGTATGTGTGTAGCAAAGTCTACATCCTAGAAATGTATGCTGCATGCCACAGCTGGGGGCCTTTGTGATACATGTGATATGTGAAATTCATTGTAAAGGCATATTTGAGGTGATTTTTCCTTATTGTAATTCTCTGTGAATTGGGAGCTGCACTGAGGAAGTGACAAGGATGAAATGATG
Organism: Pan paniscus; assembly: GCF_029289425.2. Lineage (NCBI taxonomy): Eukaryota > Metazoa > Chordata > Mammalia > Primates > Hominidae > Pan > Pan paniscus. The sequence continues at coordinate 182,358,040 of NC_073254.2, forward strand.
GTTACTATGATCAGCCTGTTTTCCCCAACTAAACATTTTCACTTGGTTGAAAGCTACCAGAGACTACAGTCAATAATAACTTAATCGTACATTTAAACTTAAAGAGCGTAATTGCATTGTGTGTAACTCAAAGAAAAAATGCTTGAGGGGATGGATACCTCATTCTGCATCCTGTGCTTATTTCACATTGCATGCCTGAATCAAAACACATCATGTACCACAGAAATATGTACACCTCCTATGTACCCACAAAAATTACAAATGAAAAAAGAAAGTCATCAGAGGTCTTGAATATACTATAAACATATGTGTTTATAGTCTCTTCAAACATATACCAAGAACCTTATTTAAATCTCACCAAAAAGAATTGTCGGCTCACAGGACAAGCTCAAGAGCTGTCCACTGTGATAATGTGACAATCCCAAACGAATCTTTTCTCCTCCTTTTTCATATTTCTCCCTTCCCCACATTGACTGAATGATATGTTGTCGGTTCCTTTTGTTCCAATCAGGTAGTTTTCAAAATTTCATGGCAGGGGAACTGAGTTAACCAATATATACATAGCCTAATTAGCTTTCAAGTTGGCTTTATGGGGCAAACAAGCAAGTGCGTTCTACAACAGGGAACAGTGGGCTCCCCTCTCTCCTGTATCTTAATGAGTGGGCACACAAATGCATCCCCATATATTAACTGGACAACACAACAGCCCCAGCTAGACCAGAGATGGTAGACACCAAAGAGGACATCAGGGAACAGGCAACATCCAAATAACATGATTCTAGTTTAAACTGGATTGGCCTCATTCTCAGGTGAAAATGGGTTTACACAATGCATCCCTGCAACATTTGTAAGCTTATTTGTGCCTTTACACCATGTTTCATTCAGAAAGAACGTGAAACAGCCCATAACAATACAAGCAAGTGAAGATATCTGTGGAGGGGAGTGGGCTGACCGAGGAACAGAAGGGTAGGAAATGTTGACCCAGTCAGGGGTGACGTTCCAGTCCCAGGTCAGTTCCCGAAGTTTCATGTGCTTGCTAGAGGCAGGACATCTATTTGTTTCTAAGCTCTCCAGCAAGCATAGGAAAGGGAAGTGGGATTAATTACATAAATCACACAAACCATTTGCATATTTCTTTGCTATTTCTGGTACTGAAACCAAAGAATACAAGCGGATGCTTGGTGTTACCAACATCTGCACGTGAGCTGAATAAGGATGATGGTCATATTGGCTCTGGAATCACTTACAGCTTCTACTTCAGATCATGGATTTCCACACATAGTAGGTATTAAATGCTTTTTGAATTTAACGGGACAAGGGAATGTAATCAGAAAATGAAGAAAGAAAAAGAGAAATAAATGCATAAAGAGGGTCAGGCTTGGATAAATATTGATACAGTGTTGTACAAGAACCACAGAATCCAACACGGTACATCTGAGATACAAAATAACAACAACAGCAACCACAAAGAGAAACATGAGGAGAATCAGGGAAAGAAACTAAGAATCATAAGTAGGAATCACTAAGTGGGAATCAGGTCCTAAGCAAATTGCTTTACGTGCATTTGATTATTTATTCCATCATTGCTTGTCAGCTTCCAACTATCCCTGCCCAAGAGAAAAGTGCACAGACACACTCAGATTTAGGGGTAGGAGAGAAGTTGAGGATAAGAAAAGAGGTTCCGAAAGGTTAAGGATCTTGCCAAAGGTCACACATCTAGGAAGAGGAACTTGGTTACCTTATCAAAAACAGGAAATCCATTCTCAGTTTGATAATGAGTCAGATATCGTACTGACTCATTATCCCAGAATACGTACAAACATTCTCAGTGATCTGAGTTCCTGGCGTATTTTCTTTTGTATTGCAATCTCACAAATAATGTGTAGAGAAAGAAAGGAACTGCATGCAAAGTGTGTTCTTTTTACACACTTACTTTGCATCCACCAGTTTCTACCCTGGACAAAGACAGGGGTTGGAGCTGTTATTTGCTGTATTACTGCTGTACTAGTCCCTTCTTGATGGTTCCAAATACACTACACTCTAGTCATTAAACACAGATGTTGCCTGGAGATCAAACGCTACACTTAAAATCATGATTCAATCTGCGTTTACATTTAGAATGGGTGTAAACTTGAGGAGAAATGCTGTATTCAGAGATATTGAAGCCAGACTTATAAAATATAATAGAATTTTATATTACACGTAGGAGCGTCTCAGCCTGAGGACAAGTGGCACTAGCTGTAGTTGCCGTCACGCTGAAGCCTGTCTATGGAACTGGGCGGGGTGGATCTACTGGGAATCTACTGACATGGGACAGTGAAGAACCACCTGGGAAAACATCACTGTGTGTCAGGAGGGTGTGCAGGCACCCAAGCATCATGCAAATCTAACACTTCAGTCTGAAACATGGGATGGCAAGTTACTACCACTCAGCCAGCTCCCATGGGCTCATCCCAGGATCCTCGCAGGAGTACACGGGAATTTTTCTCTTATTAAAACATGTGTGGGCATACCTCATTTTATTGCACTTTTACTTTATTGTAATTTGCAGATATTGCCCTTTTTACAAATTGATGTTCTGTGGCAAGCCTGCTTAGAGCAAGTCTATTGGCACCATTTTTCCAACAGCATATGCTCATTTTGTATCTCTTTGTCACATTGTCTTAAATTTAACCTTCAACTAAATAACTATTGTATTATTTGAAACGTTCAAGTAAACTAAAGTTTTGTGAAAACTGCTTTTCACCTACTTCTAAAATGCATTACTATTGGCTCATTTCTGACACCTTTTTTTCTTTTTTTTGGTGCTTTTCTGCCGATTTGAAGAAATAATGATAAAAAAGAATTTCTATAAATGTAAGGATACTTGGTTAATGTATATTTGCATTTCATTGACAAAATAACATTTTCCACAACCATGTGGTCTCAAGCAGATAAATTCCTGTCCAGAAGCACGGTGCTACCTTCAGCATTTAAATGTCAGGAGGCCCAATGTGTTCTCACATTGAGAACCACATGCATTGGAAGGTGGCTGCTATTCAGATAGGGAAGATGTAAGAGGATGGAGAACAAATGAGGTCCTAAGGAGACATGTAAGGCATTGGAACCCAGGCTGCAGCCCAAAGGGATCTGAGACACAGCTGCTACTGACAGGGAACTCACATAGGCCACATGGAGCTGTTTCCCTGCCATCATCATCTTCTGGTGGGCCTCCTTGCTGACCCACTCTGAGGATAAGAAGGTGAAGGAGATGTCCTTGACAGATGCAGCCTATGAAGTAGGTTTCTCTGTGTAAGAAAGGCACCTCCCCTCCTGTCTTGGTATGGGGAGGGAAAGACTGTAAGCCTCTCTGTCTTATAAAAATCAAAGATTTCTGGTTCCAAAATTATATGCCAAAGTATACATCTTGGAAGGAATTCAATATGGTGATAAAACTATAAGTTGGGAAACTAACAACCTTGGTCCTAGTCCCAGATCTGATCTGTCACTGCTGGCTGCATGACCAAAGCAAGGCCTGTCTGATTTCTAAGCTTTGGGCTCAATAGCCATAAAACTTTACTAACACTTGAATTGCCGCAGTATGCCGCCCCTCGATCCCTACCATACACCCCATTTATGCAATAGCCAAGTAAATTTTTTCCAGCTCTTTCTTCCTAGTTTTAGAAAAATACACTTAATATTTCTAAAAATCCAAACAGGTGCACCTGACTGCCCCAGGGAGAATCCCCTGAACTAGTGCTATCTAAGAGAATTTTCTGTGTTGACAGGAATGCTCTAAACTACAATGAATGCAGCAGCCTCTAGTTGCAACTGCCCAGTGAGTCCTTGAAATGTGGCCACTGTGGCTGATAATCTGACTATTTAATTTTCTTTAATTTTAATTCATGAAAATTTAAAAAGTCATATGTGCCTACTGGCTGACATATTGGACAGCACAGCTCTGTATCAACTTTTGCTAATTAATCTACATATCCAGGATCTTGCACTTTATTTGTCCTTTTAATCAATCAAATCCAATATTCAATAAGCAAAAATTACTGATTGCATAATAGGAGGCTTCACAGAAGGGCAGAGTCTAGTGAAGTAAAAAACATCCACTGTCATCTCTTTCTCTTGATTACTTCCAACATTTACAAATTTGGGCTTGCCCCGCTGATATGGTTTGGCTGTGTCCCCACCCAATTATTAGTTCCCATAATCCCCATGTTTCATGGGAGGGACCTGGTGGGAGGTAACTGAATCATGTGGGCGATTTCACCCATGCTAGTCTCATGATAGGGAGTAAGTTCTCATGAGATCTGATGGTTTTATAAGGGGCTTCTCCCTTCGTGCGGTTCTCATTTCGTCTCGCTCTTGCTGCCCTGTGTAGAAGGACATGTTGCTTCCCCTTCCACCATGATCATAAGTTTCCTGAGACCTCCCTAGCCATGTGGAACTGTGAGTCAGTTAAACCTGTTTTCTTTATTATGACCCGGTCTCCGGTATTTCTTCATAGCAGCGTGAGAACGGACTAATACACCCAGCCTCCTCTGACTTCCCTTTTGCTGATCCCCACTGAAGTTAAAGATGCACATTTCACATGTGCTTTAAAGATTCTGAAATCTGCATGTTTGGAGTAGGCCGGGCAATATTGAGAAGTTTTTGTATATAAACCTTTGAGAAACTTAAACCAATTTTCTGCACTCTTTAACAATACGAGTTTCTGTCTCCTAAATGAGGCATTTATTTCAAAACTCTTATACACAAAACTGTAATATTAAAATAAGGGTGGGGGGGTGCTACTGACTGCCTTGGTCTTCTGTTCTGACTAATCTTAACAAAGAAAGCCTCATCTAATAAAGACAAAATTGGCATCGTTATGAAACTTGTATTGGGCTCTGCTTCTGAACATATATACTGGCATTTTCCTAGATTTGTGATATTATTTAGTACATATTTCACCTAAACTATGTATTCCACAGCACATTTTCCAATGTTATGGATATTTTTTCTAAACTCATCTTAATTTTCCAAGTTCAATACAATGCATAGCCATTTGAAAATAAATGCTCACTAAATTTCAAGCTGTACCAGGTAAACTTACTTTTTCCCCCCACTAAATGATAAACTTGAATAATATATAGAACCTAACATTTGTGCCAATTCACTCTCCTGCCACCCCTTCTTCAAAATCATAGGTTTCCAAATAAAGGAAACAAAAACTTACGGCTGAATACCCCGCTCTAAATTAAACATAAAGTAATCAAAGTCATTATTAAATGTTTTTCATGTTGTTGAAGGAAACAAAACAACAGGAAGGACAAGAGTTTAGGTCAAGAGGTTCCGGTGTTATCTGCATCCTTCATTATAAGTGATTTCAAAATCTTTTTCCCTCCAGGAAAAACTAGTGAGTAACAGCTTAGTCTAAATGACAGCAGCTCTGTGGTATGAAGGGTCCACATTTCCGCTAATTTTCACCTCTTCTTATCCTGATACCATGAGATGGAATTTAATAGATGGCTGGAACATCTATAACATGACATTTACCAAAGGATGTGTCAGCGGCATCCATGGCCTCAACAAAGATGGAGCCTCCAAAACATAAATCAAAGAAAAATATAAGAACATCTTAGAAGAAAAGGATGACAGTGATCCTGCACATTTAAAATATTTTAAATGCCTTAGGGACTCTACGGAGCAAGTAGTGTTAAAAATAATGATGTACCAACTAAAGATATTTAGCTCCCTGTTAAGAGAAGAGGCTATGTAGCAGAAGGAGAAAATCTTTAGATTTTTTTTTCAAAACATGTGGTTTGAGAGCCCACCTCATACTGTTCCTTTGGTAATTCTCTTATTCTCTGTGAACCTTGTATAGTTTTCTTGGGTGTAAAATAGTCACAGGATTCCCAACCTTACCCAATTCACATGGTTATTAAATCAATAAAGACGATGTGTGTGAAAATACTTTTTGAGCTGTAAAGGCTCTACATGAAAAGCTTATGTAATAGAATATTAAATTGGAGGTTTCAATTAAAGCCAGATACAAGAGATACTACAAACCAAAAGAGGTGCTGATTGCATATGTGAATTTACAAATCTAAACATCACTGACATAATTTTTTTAACAGACTTTTTTTTTTTTTTTTTTAGCAGTTTTAGGCTCAAAGCCAAATCAAGCAGAAAGTACATCCTTTTCTTCCAAGCATGGGCTATTTTGAAACATCTCATGAACATCATGTTTATAAAGATTGGTTTGTTGGAGTGAGTGGAGATAATGTTTGAAGGTGATTTCTTTGTGGAAGAAAAGGGCTTCTATGGAAAGACTCCACTCAGAGAGCTTGATATGGCTCTTCTAGAGTTAAGCAGAAACAGTGATATGATTTGGATCTGTGTCCCCACCCAAATCTCATGTTCAATTGTAATCTCCAGTGTTGGAGGTGGGGCATGGTGGGAGGTGATTGGATCCTGGGAGCAGTTTCTCATGAATGGTTTAGCACCATCCCTTTGGTGCTGTTCTTGGGATGGTGAGTGAGCTTTCACAAGATCCATTTGTTCAAAAGTGTGTAGCACCTCCTCCTCACTCTGGACAGGTAAAACATCTCACATCTCCTTTGCCTTCCACGGTGACTGGAAGCTACCTGAGGTCTCTGTAGAAGCATTAGCCACTATGCTTCCTGTACAGGCTGCAGAACCATCAGCCAATTAAACTCCTTTTCTTTGAAAATTACCCAGTGTCAGGTACTTCTTTACAGTAAGGCAAGAACGGACTAATACAGAGAGTGAGTTTGGGTCTGACCTGAGTCCCACTTGATAATGTAAAAGGCTAGCTACTTTGTTGGTATAGTTATATTGGGTTTAGTCTGTGATCCCAGAGTTTGTTAAAACAAGATATGTATGAGAATGCCCAATGGAAAATGAAAAAGAGCTGCACTGAAACCACTTTAGTTTCTACCCAAGATGTCCTGGAAGACCAAGGAGACTCCAACAGAGAAAATCGGGGTGGATAACAGTGAAAAACCAGCAGCTGAGAAAGAAGTGATCACCGGAGGAGGAACATCAGTATATGCTTGGAGGTGAAGCAGACATTTCCTCTGGTGACCTCTAAACAACTTGTACAGGAGCCAATGAGATAAAGTCTGCTTTTCACACTTCCTACACTTGACAGCTTAAACATATCCCATGACAGTGTCAGCTGAGTGAGAACTTTCCTGTGCCCTCTTGCTAAGCTCCTAAATTGTGCTTCAACACTGAGGTATCAGAAACAGAAGAGAGCAAAATGGCAGTGCAGGGGAGCAAGTTCAAGGTGGGGAAGGACGGAGGATGCCCCCCACCCCAATATACACCACCCCTCCAGCAAGTGCCCAGCCTAATGCAGGCCCAGCAGGAGTACATGGCAAGCTTTTTATTTGTTTAGTTGGTTGTTTTCAAGAGACTGGACACTACTATGTACTGAAATAAAGCTGTATTTGAAACGTAAAGTTATCCATTTGGCCCTGGGAGAAAATCTATTAATATGACATGACATTTACCAAAGAATGTGTCAGCACCATCCATGGCCTCAACAAAAATGCTATCTGCCAGGAGGACATGGAAACTCCTTTGGAGGAGACAAAAGAATCCTCAGTAAAAGGAACCACCTCCAGATACAGCGTGATGGGTTGTGCAGTTGAAGCTACAAAAGGTTTGTCTTGGACATTAATATGGTTTGGCTGTGTCCCCATCCAAATCTCATCTTAAATTGTAACTCCCACAATTCCCACGTCATAAGAGGAACCCAGTGGGAGGTGCTTGAACTATGGGGGCAGGTTTTTCCTGTACTGTTCTCATGATAGTGAATGAGTCTCATGAGATCTGATCATTTTAAAAAGAGGAGTTCCCTGCAAACTCTCTTTTTGCCTGCCACCATCCATGTAAGACATGACTTGCTCCTTCGTGCCTCTCACCTTCCACCAGGAGTGTGAGGCCTCCCCAGCCGTGTGGAACTGTAAATCCAATAAACCTCTTTCTTTTGTAAATTGCTCAGTCTCGGGTATGTCTTTATCAGCAGACATACAGATATATCGGGAGCTGCTTTACAAAAATCACCAGTAGGCATGAAATTTCCAGTGGCTCAATACGTCCCACTATGACCAACCCTCGTGATAAGCTCAGTGTTGGACACAGTGGCTGCCACACCTGCTCACTTTGAATTGTCATTTCCAACCCTGCCTCTTCATTCTCCAACCTGAACACCAGCACCATTCCACAAAGAAGGCCCTGTGTACACTCTGCCTTTTCCTTCTCTACAGTCAGTACTGGATCAATGTCCACATAGGCCCTATCCACAACCCAACAGCAATCTCCTGGTCCTACTTAAGAGCACATTCACCTTCTAATTTCAGGATCTTCTTTCATAGTCTTGCGATACCTTTCGTGGCTCCAACGCTATTCTTCGAAAAGAAAACTTCTTTGAGGCAGGAGAATACTCTGTCCCTTTTTTATGCTTGAATCGTAAGTTTAATACAGAAGGAAAGCCCTAGGAAGTAAATCACTGTAGCTGCTTTAAACATTTGAAGAGCCTACAGATGGAACATTCCTTAGATTTCGTTTTGTTTTTTTTTTTAAAGAACAAAACTAGAAGAATGGGTGGAAACATTTAGGTCAGATAAGTTTCTCTCAAGCTCTTTAACAATGAAAACAGTTTTTGAAAAGCAATGATTATTCCTTTACTCAAAGTGCTCTAGCAAAAGTCAGATGACTACAAAGCAAGCATGTAAGAGTAATTACCTTCTATAGGAGGGAATTGAGATTAGACGACTGCAGAGTTGATTCCTATTCTAATTATCTTCTATAGGAGGGAATTGAGATTAGACAACTGCAAAGTTCATTCCTATTCTAATTATCTTCTATAGGAGGGAATTGAGATTAGATGACTGCAGAGTTGATTCCTATTCTAATTACCTTCTATAGGAGGGAATTGAGATTAGACGACTGCAGAGTTGATTCTTATTCTAATTACCTTCTATAGGAGGGAACTGAGATTAAACGACTGCAAAGTTGATTCCTATTCTAATTATCTTCTATAGGAGGGAATTGAGATTAGACAACTGCAAAGTTGATTCCTATTCTAAGTATCTTATATCGGAGGGAATTGAGACTAGACGACTGCAAAGTTGATTCCTATTCTAATTATCTTCTATAGGACAGAATTGAGATTAGACAACTGCAAAGTTGATTCCTATTCTAATTATATTCTATAGGAGGGAATTGAGATTAGACAACTGCAAAGTTGATTCCTATTCTAATTATCTTCTACAGGAGGGAATTGAGATTAGACAACTGCAAAGTTGATTCCTATTCTAATTATCTTCTATAGGAGGGAATTGAGATTAGATGACTGCAAAGTTGATTCCTATTCTAAGATTATGGATAGGCCAAGGTATACAATGACTATTATATCATTCATTATCATAGTCATTGTATACCTTGGCCTACCATTCATTTACTTCATGAAACATCTTAAACATCAAATAATAATAATAGTAATAATAATAAAAATATCTACTATGTGGCAGGCACTATGCTAAGCACCAAAGTATGGTCCCTGCCCCAAGGAAATGAACCTAATAAAGGAGCCCAGAACAGGGGGACCCAAATAATAAAGACTTAATTTTTTGGTCACACTCCATTTATTTCATGAACTCTGTTTATGCAGTTTATATTTTTATGATAACATTGAACAATAGACATATTATGTCATATTGGTTTACACTGACCTTTACCTAAAGTGCTTTAAATAAAAATATCCTATTCAGAGACAAAGACAAAGAGCATGGTTCTCATTTGTTTGTAGCACATTATGGGAGGAGTAGAGTTCATTTCTCCACGAGATACTACTGCTAGCTTTAAATTATGGCCATCTCTGAGTGTACGCTTATTAGCATGGCATTCTAAATTAATATGAAATTCTGTATGCACAACTGAAGATTCATAACACATTTAAAAAAATAGGGTCATTCTGACACTAGACAGAAATATAATTCTTTGAAACTAGCTGTGGGAGAACCTGTAGTTCAATCATACTAACAAATGACTGAAGGGTTTTAATCATACTCAGAGATTCAAGTGGACCATGCCCAGTGCATGCCATAGACTCTGGCATCAATGAGTATCGTGCCCTACAACAAACCCACTTGGCTAACTAGTCACTTTACAAATCATATTTTATGAGCATTTCCCTTTTAATTTTCAAAATTTCCTTTTTCCCAGTATGCCAATACTCTTCCATTTTCTTTTCAGCAAGGGAAAACTCCATGTTTCACTTCTAATCCAGTTCTAGAATCTTAATCCCCACTTTAGAAAACAGAGTCCAGTGAATTTTACTCTTTTCAGGAAAAGCCTGCAGAGTGTCAACTCTCCCTCAACCTTATAAGAAAACTAATGTGACTCAATGTGAGTGCTTTCAGCAAGAATCTGAGCTCAAGTTCCCCAGATTAAACTCTCAGTTTGGTTTCTTTCTCGCTGGGTGACCCAAGTAAAGTCAATTAACCTCTCCGTTTCCCACCCGGCTTTACTGATGCATTTATGCAGGTCGCTGGATATTCCCAGATGGAAGAGCATGCATGCATACATTCATAATGCAAACTCATATCACAGTACTGGTCTGTACTGGCTTGCCTCATTCTGAAGCAGTATTTTCAGGGAGACTCCCCTGCCCCGCACATTTTATCACAGTAAGATAAGATATTTGTTTCTTAAAAAGCATCAACAAAGGATCTACTATGTAGGAAGAAAAGGCTACTAAATTCTATTTATGTTTCCCCAGTGAGATTTCTGAGCCATTCACTTCTTAAGCACATAAATTAACCCACTGCCCTACAGATCTAGTTTTTACTTCCACAAGTCTTGATAAAGTTCCTAAGTGCTCAAACGGATAATATGTCAGATTCACTCTGCAGAGACTCAGGGAGGTACATCTACGTGTAGAAACAGGCACCGGAGAAAAGTAGCACTTCACAAACAAAAACAGTTTCAAGGCTAGCCAAGACTCTAGTACAGGCAAAGTGATACAAATAGGGCATAGAACAGCAGGGTTTCCATGCAGGCAAGAAACTGATGAGTTCAGGAAAGTGGGCTAAAATGGCGATGCATTTACAAATGTGATAGTCGCTGACCATTGCCAACCCAATGTGCTTCTCACCCTCTGTCCTTGTTCATAGGAATCCGATTTTTTTTGGAGATGGAATGGGCCCAGACTAGGGGATAAAACAGGATTGGTCTAAGCCAATCGTGGCAATTCTGTTTCCATGTGGCAAACACTTGCTTTTCAACATGCTTCGTTATTATCACTGGCCATATGGCCCAGTTATAAATGATGAGCTGTAAGGAGAGGCCTATTAGGAGGCTTCTAAGAATTATCTTTTTTTATTTTGTTTATTTTTATGTATTTATTTATTTTTGAGACGGAGCCTCACTCTGTCACCCAAGCTGGAGTGCAATAGCGCAATCTTGGCTCACTGAAACCTCTGCCTCCTGGGTTCAAGTGATTCTCCTGCCTCAGCCTCCTGAGTAGCTGGGATTATAGGCACATGCCACCACAGCCAGCTAATTTTTGTATTTTTAGTAGAGACAGGTTTTCACCATGTTGGTGAGGCTCATCTCGAACTCCTGACCTCAAGTGATCCACCCACCTCGGCCTCCCAAAGTGGTGGGATTACAGGTGTGAGCCACCGTGCCCGGCCAGAATTATCTGTTTTATATAGAAGAGACAGGCACGGCTGTTCCCGTTGTTATCCTGCCTTGCACACAGAATTGATGCCTTGATGCTCTGTTCTATGCCATGAAGGACAGTGGCTAGTAAAGCTAGAAACAGCCCCGTCATTGTGAGTCAACAAGAATGTCCTGATGGGTTTATCTGCTGTGTGAGTGCCTGATCCCTGCCAGGAGACAGCATCACGAACCAATAAACAAACCAACCAAGTTTTTAAACATGATACATACATGTAACTACAACGTAAAATGAAACAATAAGACATATGAAAAACTTTCTTTAGAGAACCTTATTTTTTCTTTTATGCTTTGTAGATACTTTAGGTTGAGTTTTCTCAAACCCTTCTATGTAGTGTCAAGAAATATTTCTCTTATAAATATTTTAAAAATGTATCATCCTGCACAATGAATAAAATTGTAGATCACTTAACCAATTTCCAATTATCTAAATTAATGACTGCATGTCACTACTAACTGACAGACTTTGTAAAACTTTTAATATCTTTTACATAAAAAGTAAGTAATACTGGCTCGGTGTACCTCATTGCCATAATGATATGCATATGTGAAATTAGAAAAAGCACTATACAAATATCATAACAATTAAATATTTAGGTAAAGTCTGAGCTTAGCTCATGATTTATGGTAAGCATTCAATAAATTATAGGGATTTTTTTTTTTTTTTTAGATAAGGTCTCGCTCTGTCACTCAGGCTGGAATGTGGTGGCATGATCATGGCTCACTGCACCCTTGACTTTCCAGGCTCAATGGATCCACCTGCCTCGGTCTCCCAAGTCGTTGGGCCTACAGGCACATGCTACCATGCCCAGCTAATTTTTTTTTTCTATTTTTTGCAGAAGCAGGTTCTCACTATAATAGTAGTCACTCCTCATAGTATACATACAACAAAACCATGTACTTTGGAAGTAATGCAATAAGTAACATGTTTTAAAATATATACACATACTTTTTCAGAGTAACACGCTTTTAACTTCCTGCCCACAATTTTGAGAATTTCAAACTAGCAGCATGGGTCAAGCGCATGGCTGGGTATCAAAACAAAAACACTGAGACACTCTACACAACAAAATGCAAAGCGACATCTGGTATGTTCCCATCTCTCCAGGGTCCTCATGATGCTGAGCTTTTGAGCATTCTAAAGGTACACTTGGGGAACTTGCGTCTGCAAGACCGACTTCTTTTTCTATCTCCCTTTTTCTTAAAGAATAGTGAGTAAAATCATTCCCAAATAAACAAAAAGCAGTTATTATTATAGAGGGATCTCTATTAAAGAAGCAATGAAAGGCTAGCACTACTGTGGTCTGGATGAAAATAAATAGCTGGATTGAAAAGTCAACGAATTACCAACATTGACCCACATTTCTCTAGACTTTAATTAACTGACATCATCCCAATGAATAACATATGATAAATAAAATCTTAATTCTAAAATACTAGGCAAAGGACAAAGGCTCTCAACGTACGCATTTCTGCGATACAGAAGAGTAACAACGAATTGGCTAAAATTGCCTGCAGCTCAGCTAGATACCATTTTACTCATTTCAGATCAATGCTGGGTTTCTCCCTCTTTGCCAAAGCTGAATGTGCATCACTCTGGCTTTTGTCCAGGTCCCCACATAGACTTTGATAAAATACTTACTCAGTCCACCTTCGGCTATCACTCCTCCCTGAACTCGTCTATCCCCTCCATCCTCTTCTTCTCTTAACTATGCCTCTGCTCCATGATACCCTCAGCTAAACATTGGAGGAGTCTTTGAGAGCCATTCAAATGATCTGATGTTTTCCTAAAAATTAGTGTCTTTGAACAAATGAAGCTTTTGTGACCTATACATGTGTGTCCTATGGCCATTTGTAGGAGTTGGTTCTAGGAAGGCTGCTGAAAATCCATTCACCAAAGGCTGATTCACTGGCTGGCCAACTTACCTAATCGTTTACTCAAAAGTTCTAAAATTTGATTATTTATGAACTGCACAGTGTGGTCTTTGGTGTCCTGAGCTCTTCAGGTCCCCTCCTGGCCCCTCAGTGTGCAACTGCCTGGAGCTGTTGCAGAAGGGAGCAGGGGCATAAATGATGAACATCCCTAAAATGCTCCTAGGAAGAGAAGAGGTGTTCACCTATAACCTGAAAAGTCCTTGAAATTCAATATAAAATACAGAAGATCCTAAAAGCTGATTAAAAGAAACATATTTTTGGTAAACCAACAAACAAAGAAAATGATTTGGAAAATGTTTTTTAAATCTGGAGAAACAGAAAACAACTAAAATAGAGATTAGAAAGAAATCGGTATAAGCCAAGAGTTCCCATATGGAATTTTGAAGTTTAGGTTATATTTATAACAATAGACGTACAAGTATATTAAAGAAGAAAACGTTCTTAAGAAGATGAATTCACCTGTATTTCATAACTTTCAACAAATTGATCATTCATTAAAATCTGCTAAGAAAATATTGACCATTTTGAGAATAATCAAATACAGAATACAATCAAAATACTTGAATAAATTCCAAAAGAATGTTCCAAAACAATATTATTCCTTATATTAGTAAATGTGGTAAAAATCAGCAAAATAGTGAGAAAATTCAACGGTATCCATATGAGGTGTGTGTTGGTGGAAAAGAACATTTACGGGTTTGAAACCCAGGCATGAATTATCAAAATGAGTCTCAAGAAAATGACAGTAGCAGCATTTACTTACAATTTTAAATTGCTTCTACTGGCTGATACTGATGCCCTGAAATGGTTTCGATCAACCGTCTTTAGGTAGACCCCTTTACATATATATTGTATATAGTATGCAAATTCTAAATGTAAACTATCAAGAATAATACATGTATAAAAAATAAATCATCAAAATTTTAAGTTCTTTATGGTAATCCTTTTTTATATGTTTATTTTTATATGTTTATTATGTTTTTTATATGTTTATTTTTACCTTAGCCTGGCTCTTTTGGAAGTATTAGCTTTGGTAAAAGGGAAAAAGAGGAAAATATTTTAACCTTTCTCACTTCTCTATCTACTGGCTCTTTGCGAGGTGAGTGTGCATCATTTGTGTGTGGATGAGAGCCCATGATAAGGACCAAGGAGAACACAAGCAAAGAGAGTGGGCATGAAAAGGAGATGAAGTAAGAAGCGTCCACAAGGCCAAGAGAAATCTCGTGGCAGAACAGATGGCGGCGTGAAGGGCGACAGTGAACACGGGGGCCAACCTGGCTTTGGCAGATGCCAGACATGCATTGTGTTCTTCACACTTTCCACCCTGGAGCTTATGAATCCACACAGAAACCAGCTTCACTGTAGATTTAACACTGTAACGCGATGCAAAACAGAATGCATGGTGGCCGGTTCCACTCTCACTGTCGGGACATCCAAAACATGCCCTACAAATACTGTCAATACCATAAAATAATGCGTAATGCCTCCTCCACTGTGCTTTAAAAGCACTGAAATGCCTGATAACCAAGTCTACAATAAGCAAAGAGGGGATATCACACACTTAGGCAAAAACACCCTATGTGAAAACTAGAAAGTAAGTTTAGATCTATTCTAAGACTTGAATTTCTTACATAAATGTGAGAGTAATTTTGATAACAAGAGAAGTAAGAAGACTCCTGGCCAACAATTAATCTGTAACAAATATTAAGCTTAGGAATGATTTTACATTTAGACTGTATTTCTTAATACATTTCCTCACATAAATTGTGCCTAATCTATAAACTAATTTTAAACAAAATCCATCATGCCAGACACTTTACATCTTACTCTATTTATTGCACCATTTCTCATCAGAAACCTTTTAGCTTTAATGCTATTCCATGGCAGAGTATCTCATTAGAGTGGCAAAGATAAAGTTCTTTTTGAGATAAAGTAATTACAGTGATTGTAGCGGGGGGTGGGGGCACCCAAAGTTCTTGGCTACAGTAATCTCCTGGCTTCTGATTCATTTTAAGACCAATAAACTGAGTACAAACAAAAAGATGTTAATGGTGGATAACTCTGGTTACCTAGAGTTTGTCCTGGAGGGATTAGCAATTCATAACCTTAATCAGAACTAGAGTCCTGGAGAATTTTGCTCCCAGGAAAATATTTCAAGACCAGATGCTGTATGTGCTCTCAGCTCACTTCTATGTCAATTCTATCTTCTAATTATTATTAAAGTCAATCAAGTATTTCACTCTATAAAAAGCCTTACTATATTTTAAGCCAATTTTCTGTTCCAAAGACTAGTCAGTTACTTCCTATCCCAGGGGCTTTGCTTTCTTGAGGAGGCACAAGTCAGTTGAAATATGGGCTATGGCCAAGACAATGATAGTAGCAAGGGACAGGACTCCTCATCCATGATCAGAAAGAGTACTGTTAGGATTTAGTGAGAAGCCTTCAGGGGAAGGAGGAGGCTTGGTTTTCAAATCATGCCAAGGGACAGACTTACCATCGCCATGGAGTCTAATTAACCTTACCAGCCCAGTCAAAATAATTAAAAATTAATACAGTCTCTGATAAAGTTTGTTGATATAAATTGGTGCTAGGGAAATATTTCAAGGAAACAATGACATGGATTATTTTAAATTATTAATTTCATTGGTCAGGAACCCAATCAGAATTAAATATTCACATATAAAACAACCTCCCTTGTGTGTTCAACTCTGTCTCATTTCTGCATGGACCTCAGTGGATGACTTTTGAAGAAGCAGATGAAAAGTGAATGCTTGCCAATTAGCCATTGTTCACCGTTTTCCAGTAAGCATTCATATTTCTAAAGGATTATAGTCTAGTCCAAACTCTGATCAAGGTCACCGTGCAAGAAAGAGGATATTCTGATATGGAGATGAAGAAAACTTGGAGTCCGGGTTGGTTCTCAACTTACCTATGAGGTCAGGTGAAAACTTCAGACATCAGTTCCCCATGCCTAACATCAGGACAAAATTAACTATCCATTTCCTTTACAATTTGTTAGAGTATCATATTAAACGTGAAACATGATTAAACTGGAGCATCACATTTGAAAAGCAACTCATTATTATTACATGTAAATTTTAAATAGCATTCAGGAAATGTTAGAATTAAGAACAAATCACCAATAAAAACTTCAGAAGATTACCATTTAGACTCATGATATGAGTGGATCTCGTTGCAAACTGATTTTTCCAAATGAGAAAAAAATACAATTATGCTTTCAAAAATAACCCAGGTGGCTAACCAGGTTCCAGTTTTCCTCCTTAGGTATAAAAATCTTGCTGAAGTTCACATAAACCACATGCTGCTCACCTATAACTAGTCAGCCACACAAGATCCTATATTGTATTTTTGTTCTTGATCAGAGAAAATTATGTAAGTTATCGATCCTTATAAAGTTCTAGAAAATGAAACCTCAGAATTGCCTATTAGTCACACAGCAATCTTTACACTTGGCAAAGTTTAGCACCTGCTCCATTACTGCAAAGCCTAAATTTGCTGGTGAATCAGTAGTGTGACTGGTCAGCTGATCCACAGAAATATTATTTGTAGGTGTTACTGAATGTGTATTTTTGTTATTGAAAAATTGAAACATCTGATCTTCTCCTATGGACTAGCTACACTATATCTAGTTACTGTACTAAAATATGGATTATATAAATTATCTTTGATTTAATTGTCCCTAAATCCATAAGCATATTTTTTTCAAGAGTATGTTTCAGTTATATTTTAAGTACAAGGGAAGTAGTTAGAAAATAGAACACTGATTACTAGATTTGTATAGTGAGGACTATATCCTAGTAAAGGCCAGGGCTATGGAAAAATACAAAGCAGATTTTTCACTCCTGGCTTCGATATTTATGAACTGTGTAACTTTGGGCTCATTACTTAACCTCATGGAGTCTCTTTGTAAAAACACTGGATGAGAATTGGAGAAAAATAGAAATACAAGAATATAAGGATAAGGAAGAAAATCAGTACACTGTAGTGAAGTCATCATAATTGCTATGCTTCATTTCATTATATGATGCCAGACAGAATTTCTAAAGGGTATGAATTCATGGAGTCAACATAGAAAATTTCGAATACAAATGCTATTTATTCAGCATTACTTGATTCGTGTCCTTCTATGGACAAGGCACTTTGTGAGGTGTTAAACATAAACTAGAGACCCAAGCTGAAAGTTATCTGATCTTATAACAAGGCTTACAGGCTCTTCAAACATAGACAAGTAAGGACACTTTGGCAGAATGAAGGGCAGGAAGTGAATGATATCTGCAATACTGGAGTTGACATTTTGGCCCCTCAGGGTAGGAAATGAAGAGAGGAGAGGCCAACAGCTCTAGAAAAACTTCAGAGAAGGGTCAATGATATGCAGAGCAGAAAACAGTGCTTGGGGAAGAAACAGCATGAATTTAAATATCAAAGGTGGAGCATCTCTGGGAACTGAGAAAAATCCCAGGTGGTCACATGACTGGGCTTTGGAGATAGAGGTGGAGCCGAGACTACAATACACAGGGATTGAACATCCCTCCCAGGATACTGGGCCTGGGGAGCAGGGTGGCATGACATCATCACAGAGCCTCAGCCTGAGATGGAAATGCTCACAGCCTCTTGATGCAGAGCAGTAGAGGTAGGGGTGGTTTTACTTCTCTGAAATCAGTTAGCCAAAGCCTAGATTGATTTCATACATGAGTATATATAAATATATATACATACATACATAAAATAGTAATATTAATAGAATAACAATATAGAATTTTACATTTCTAAATATTTATGTTCTGGCTACTGTTCTAAGTACTCTTCGTAAATGAGCTATCTGCACAAAAGGAAATAGATACTATGGTACCATTGAATAGATATTACCAAGTTGGCATAGGTAAGAGCAAAGGAAGTCAGGATTCTAATGGGGCAGACTGGCTCTGGCTAACTGATTTCAGAGAAGTAAAACCACCCCTACCTCTACTGCTCTGCATCAAGAGGCTGTGAGCATCTCTTAGGCTCACAGGTCATCACCTCTCAGCCAAGCCTTACTGTTCCTGAGGATTACGACATGTCAGGCTCTGGTAAGTACCTACTATTAATGTACCATTTAGTCCCCACAACACTCTATTTTGGCTTGTTATGTTTAGGCCAATGCTACAGGTTGGTTTTCTTTTTGTTTTTCTATTTTTTTCCCACACAAAGCAGATTATTAAATGAGAAATCCCATGTAAAATTCCAGCTTGATGATTTCTTTTGATTAAAAAGAAAACAATACAGCCATACTGAGTTTCCCTCTCACCTCTTGCCAGCAACTGGCAGAAGTGACTTTTCAACATGAATTCCGCCTCACCCTTCCACTACCGTCCTTACTGCCCCCTACTGCCCACATCTAACCTAACTTCACATCACCTGAGTGATCACTGTGGACATATGAGTATGTGAAATCTATGGTAATTATATCTGTGTGTTAAAAAAAAAAAGCTAACAAGCTGTAGGACTTAAATGTTTAGATTAGACAGTCCAGGTTCAACCTCCAAGTCCACACTCATAAGTTCCTCTTTTCTTGGGCAAATGCCTTAATCTCTTTAAGCCTTATTATCCTCACATCTAAAATAGGGTTACTAATAATGCTTAACTGAGAGTGTTCTTATGAAATAATTAAACCAGATAATGCCTGAAAAGAATTTAGCTTGGAATTCAATATTCATTTCTATTGCCGTTTTTACCAAGAGTACCAGGAAGTTGGTATAAATAGGTCATATATGCCATCTAAAGCAATCAGGACTTAGGCACAGATTGGGGTAGATGAGGTTGTGTCTTGTGTTGAGAAAGCCAGAGGAGAGGAGCAAGTGGAAGCAACCCCTCTGGGGGACATTGGGCCTGCAGCATGCTGCCCGGCAGGAGAGCTGCCCAAGAACTGTCCCAGAAAGAGCCCCGTGGGCATCATTCCTGTGTGGCTTTGACTCTATAAATGAATTTCTCTAGACAGCTGAAATGTTCATCAAAGTGAAACACTGAATCACAGCTTTCTGAATTCCACCATTTTCTCAGGCCTGAGAAGATGGATCCATGATTTCTCCTTTATTAGGTGGATCTTTTGAGTTCTTTCACAGGCCCCGTAACACACATTCTACAGGGCTGCCGCCTTGACCCTGGCCCGAGAAGATGGATCCATGATTTCTCCTTTATTAGGCGGATCTTTTGAGTTCTTTCACAGGCCCCGTAACACCCATTCTACAGGGCTGCCGCCTTGACCCTGGCCCGAGAAGATGGATCCATGATTTCTCCTTTATTAGGCGGATCTTTTGAGTTCTTTCACAGGCCCCGTAACACCCATTCTACAAGGCTGCTGCCAGCTTGACCCTGGCCCACAGCTCCTCATCTGTGAACCAGATGAAATGTGCCTTAATTAGCCTCTTGTCTTTAACCTGTCCCCATCTTCAAGTCTAATGGCAAACTGTCCTCAGCATGAACTGTCCTCAATAGCGTTTGACACATCACCCTGGTTTATACAATTTTGCTGTGGTTTCCGTCAGCTTGCAGAATAGAATCTGAACATGCCAGTCATCACTGGGGTTCCTGGCTGGCGCCTGGGGTGTTTACCCACACTTGCACGCCTGACTGCCCCCAGCACTGTGTCCTTGACACCTCCGTGTCTGTGTTCTCTCCACCGCGGGGACTGGACACGCTCGGCCTGCATGCCCTCTATTGCATCCACATCACATCCAGCCAAATCCCTTGGAGCCACCGAGCTGGAACCTGACACTTTCTATCGGGGTCAGCAAACCTGTTCTCTAAAGAACCAGTGAGTATGTATTGCAGGCTTTGTAGGCCACCCAGTCTGTTTCCCAGCTACTCCACTCTGCACTTAAAGCAGGAAAGGAGCTGTAGGCAACATGTACAGAAATGGGTGGGGCTGGCTCTCCATTAAACTTTATTTATGGACATGAGAATCCAGATTTCATGGGTCACATAATGTTATTCGTCTTTTGATTTTTCCCAACCATTTAAAACCATAAAAACCATTTTTGGTTCAGGGGCTGCACAGAAACAAGCAGTGGCCACAGCAGACTTTAGTTGACTGACTCTTGCTTTATATGCATACTGTTTGCTGATCCATACTCTTTTTTTACTTTTTAAAATTAAGGTATAACTTACATTTAGTGCACCAATCTTAACGAAACAGCCCAGTGAATGTTGACTTTTGTATATAACCATGCTACCATCGCACAGATCAAGATACAAAACATTCTTAGCAGCCTAAGGTTCCTAAATGGTCCCTTCTAATCACAACGTAACAGAAGCCCAACCTCTTTTTGCTGCCAAAGCACTCTCCATACTTCCTTTCATAGGCCTGGATAAAGTAATGGGGAAACAACCCTGTGTAATCTAAACTTTCACAGAGCAGAAAGAAATCCAGAAGACAAAGGCGCATAAATGAAACTTCGGCTATCATTAACTATCACAACCACAGAAAAGAATGCCTTTTCTTTTCAAAGACGGGTGATACATCATTAGAAAAACTGAAAGGCAATGTGTTAGTACACATTCATTTTCCTGGCAGTCTCATGCTGACACTGCATTTCCTTACCTGGGTCAAGGTGAGCGTTGCCTGCCTGCAGGTGCTGCACTGTACCCTGAGTTTTCCCGGCTGCACTCTTTGACAGGGGCCTTTGCAATACACATAAAAGCTGTTGTAGATTGATCTACCTGCTGGAGAAGAAAAAGCAGAGGAAGTGGCTAATAATGCTGAATCTAAATTGAGACAAGAAACTCTTTGAAAGCTTGTTAGAGGCAAATTTTAAAACTCAGTCCTCAGGAACATTTTGAAACATTACTGGAATAAATATTCCAATGAGAATACAACAATTTAATTTCGAAAATCTAACTTTATGCTCCAAGAGTGAAATCTTTTCTCTCTCTTGCCAACAGCCCTGTGACTTACTCAGCAAAGTAAGCAGCCTACTGCCAAGAGAATCGGGCAAGTGTATCTGCAACACAGTAAAATCAGAGGCACTCTTTGCCGAGGAAGTTCGAAAAGATGACAGGAATTCTTTCAGGATGCTCCTGAATTCTATCTCGTGCTTCCGGACACAGTTTTGAAGACTGCAGATTTTTCCTCATAATATCTTATCTACAGAGAAAAACCAGCCCATTTATCATGATATAAATGATATGATCACAGTTTGCTGGGCTTCTAGGGTTGACTTTCTAACTCACAGTCACACATAAAATAAGAAAAGAGGCCAACGCCGAGGAACTTTCAGAGACCAAGCAGCTATGTGCAGAAATGGATGGTTTGCATTTCATTTATGATCTCTCTACCTAGGCAAACACCATTCAAATAATACATTTTCAAGAGTAAAAGGTGAACAAACAACTAATTGAATAGTTCAATCTCAGATCATTTCTCTCAACTGTCACCATATAGGGATACTCTGTAAACTGGGGAAATTTAATCATTTTATACTTCCATATCTGTTAAGAATTGACTTTACTCAGAAGCACTTACCAGAAATACAACCTCCTTCCTGAATTTCTAAATTTTGAAAATTACTAAATAGTTTTTTCTTTTAATCCTTACCTGGGTGGATAATATAACAGATCATGACATAAAAGTTTCTTTGAAATTTTACTATGATCATCAGAGGCATCTAGAGATAATATTGTTTTTTAAACTTTTGGAATGAAAATCTTCAGCCTCACAAATGCATATGATCTATTAAAAACAACTAGAACAAAAATAATGAAAAAAATGAGATTCTAAAGTCTTTTGCAGCTTCATTTCACGAATTTACAAAAAGAGCTTTTGCAGACATATTGGATTATCATTTGTTTAGCTATCTTTCCTAATATTGTAGGTGACAATACTTTGCAAATTCTGAAGCACAACAAAGACATAAAGTTTCATAATTTTATCATTTGTTTGTAATATATTTTATAATTATTACTCTATAAAGATTAATATTTAGTTTCCAGTGGGAAATGGAAGATAAAATGTAAATACATGCTTATATTGATATGAAAGTACTATTTTCTGACACTTCTGTGTAACTTTAATGCCCTAATGTACAACGTATTCAAGTACATAAATATCACATTGCTGTTAGCAAACATAATGACATAAAATGTTTCACGTGTAATATAAATGCAGCATAGAACCATGTATTAATGTTATAGAAATATTTGTAACAACTGACTGAAATATCTGTAATATGTAAGTAAATGTTAATGGAAATATTTGTAACATAAATATTTGCAACATGCAGAGTATCAAAAGATCACAAGAACTGTGATAATTCTGATGTGCACTAAGAAGTGCTTAGTGAAGAAGGTAGGAACCTTTACTGTTAAAACCTTTATCAGCAACAGGAACAAATCCAATTTCACAATTTTTATAACCTTTTGTAAAGGTCAAACAATAAAAAGAAAAAAGGAGGAAGAAAAGGAACAGGAGAAGCAAAAGCTTTGAAAGGGGAGTCAGGGCTGCAAATACGCTAGCATTGTTGAAAGAGCATATTAGCAAGAGTTTTACAATATTAAAAGAAGCATCTCAGAAATTGCAGGAAACTAAGTGACTCTTCTCTCTCCCTTAAGGCAATAGTGATGTTTGCAATATTGTTTCAGCTAGTGATATATCAACGCAGAATCTGAAAGCTAAGGAACTTTTCCACCTCCGAATGCTACAACCTTCGCTGAAGTCCTTCAGAAGTTATTCAGAAAATACTGCATGCCAATGTCTGTGCCCTAGAAGCATACAAGATGACATGCAATCTATTACACACACTGCTTTCCAGACCCAGCCACAAGTTGGGGATTAATAGCCAGTCTAAGGAAGATCAAGGTCAGGCCAGTCCTGGCTGCAGCGCTTTTCAAGCTGTTGGCTCCACTTGGTCAAGCAGCTGGGGCATCAGGTAAATCTTGAGAGCCCCTCCAGAATAGCTTCCCTATTTATTTAGCTACATAACACAATTAAAAGTTGGCAAGGTTTTCTGTGTCATGCTGTGACCTGGACAGGCATGAAAACAAATAACACCCCGACAATCTTCTGGGCAAGGTTCCCATCGGCCTGGCTGAAGGGCCTAAAGTAGAAACTCTTGAATATGGAGTCATAACTCTTAGAGGAATGGCAAGGCAATTCCAAAAATGACCTGAGAAACCTTTCTCGTGGTATGTAGCTGTCTCTAGTCAATAGCATGAATCTCACCCTTTCACTTGTTCTTGGACCTTAAAATCCTTTCTCTCTCCTAATCAACTCTTCTGTATGGCAGCTTCTTGATTATCCCAATAACTAAAGTAGCTTATGTTTGTGTTCATAAGAGTTTCCTCTTTTTGTATAGTAAGTTTTGAAACATAGAGAGATATTTCAAAAATTGTACAAATCACATCCTTCATTGTAATTCATCACTTGCAGATATTTTGCCACGTTTGGGTTCCCTGTGCGCGTGTGTGTGCATGTGTGTGTGCATATAGCTGTGTACACATATACTACATGTATAAACTATTTGGTTGAAGGATCTGTAACAAAGTTTCTGACATCATGCTACTTCACCTCTAAATTCTTCAACATCCTAAAACTAGGGATGTTTTTCATATAAAACCATTTAGCTTTTTAAGTGATTTGGTTATTTTGTAGTTCTATTCATAGACTAATCAGGTATATTTTAAGTAGGCATTACAGAAAATGACAGTGGTTTGCAAGCTAATAAAAGATGACAATCAAAAATATTGGGGATTCTCTGGTCAAACCAATTTAGGTGGTGCTAAGTGAAGCCACATTAAACAAGTCCCCTGACCATAGCCCTTCTCAGAGCTGAGTGACTCTGTAAAAACGAAAGGATGAAGCACAGGACATCTCAAACTTCTCCTGACCACAGACGCCTTCCTGGAATGCTGCATCATGTGACACTGTACTTCTCAGAAAAAAACAATTTAGAAAAAAATATCAGATGAAGGATTCAATCCACTTGTAGGGCTTGATGTATAGAAAGTGAAACTGCTCATGTTTATAAACCCAGATTTACCAAATTCTCCTGGATATCTGCCTACGGCCAAGTTCTTTCCTCCAACCCAAAACATCAACGAACTCATATAATTACTTTGTCATGTGCCAGGAGGTTAAGTCTACTTATGTAATGATTTTGCAAATAAAGTATGTTAATTTTATTCAGAAGTTTTGTTTTGTTTTGTTTTTTCCTGCAGAGAAGTTAAAAAGGAAAGTGTACTGAGTTCAGGGCCCTTTTAAAGTGTGAGTCGCTGTGGCCATTCAGAGGCCCACTGGCTTTCCACCATTCCTTAGCCTAAGAAGTCCATCTTCTTCTTCTTCTTCTTTTTTTTTCTTTTTTCTTTTTTGAGATGGAGTCTCGCTGTGTTGCCCAGACTGGAGTGGAATGGTACAATCTCGGCTCACTGCAACTTCCTCCTCTTGGGTTCAAGTGATTCTCCTGCCTCAACCTCCTGAGTAGCTGGAACTACAGGCATGCACCACCACACCCAACTAATTTTGGTATTTTTAGTAGAGACAGGGTTTCACCATGTTGGCCTGGATGGTCTTGATCTCTTGACCTCATGATCTGCCCACCTCAGCCTCTCAAAGTGCTGGGATTACATGCATGAGCCACCACACCCGGCCAAGTCCATCTTCTTCTTTAGTTTTCTCTCACACTTTGCCTAACAGAACCCTCAGTCAAATCTTCTCTTTTCCTTTCTTTTCTTGGTCAAAAAAGTTGCTGAAATAACAATGTTTACAACATATTGAATAGAGCCAATATTTGAAAATAGTATATTTTATTTGCTTGGGATTTTTTTAGAAACCAGTATAATCTTTACAGTTATCATTTTTCTTTTATGTATTTTAGATAATAGGCTTAAGGGTTGAAGACAGGATACTTAGGAAGAGTCGTTCTGATTCTAATGGAAACTTTTCATTAACCTGAGAAGTTTCCATCACTAGTTGTCACTGAGAATTTAATTGCTGGGATAATTTGTTTTCTAGGTGGGGAGAGAGTAAGATTTAACATGTTTCTTACCTTGGTAAAATACTGTTCAGTATCAACATATTGTAACAGAGCAAAACAGCAGGAACAGGACTGATTTTAAGTGATATTTATCGCATGAGCTATTAAAATATTAAGTAGAACAATGTCACCCAAGAGAACTCTCTGCAATGATGAAAATGTTCTCCATTTGCACTATCTCATATTAATATATACACACAGAGACACACACACACACGTACATAGCATATGTAGCCATTAGCTACAACTACCTATGGAGAACTTGAAACTTGGTGAGGAATTACTCTCTGAGTTTTATTAATTTAAAGTAGTTTCAATTTAAATAGCTGTCTGTGGGTAGCAGCTACCAAACTAGAAAGCACAGAAGAAGAGAATAAAAACCACTGGTGTGGCTGGTCCCCTCTTCAACTGACAATGCGGAGACTCACTGGGCAGTGAAACAGCTTGTTTTAATCTGTGCTCATATAAAAATAATGTTGGCCCGAGAGAAGGAGAAGGAAGAAGGTTTTACTCGTGGCACTGGGGTAGGACAGAGACAGGGGGGACTTCCGTAGTGCTAGAAGCAGAGCAAAGCTTCTCGCCATCATGTGCCCTTATTTCCTACACCAAGGGGATCTGTTCTTGAGATGCACCTGGACAGCAACGGCTCCATCTCCATTTCCATTACCACCTTTGAAATCTGACCCATATGCTCAAGGTACAGTTAGACTGGCACTTCTTGTATGATTTCTGCCCTTGATTTCCATTATCATATGATATTTCCCTAAAAATGACATCTAAGAGAAGGAAAGTAGCCAGTGCAGTCTCATCCTCTTCGAACAGCTGGCTTGCACCAACACCACAGAACCAGCTACTGATAAGGAGCTGCTGGCATGAGGCGTACCCCCAGCCTTTGTCCAAAGCCCCCCACATTGCCAAGCCTGGCTATTGGTGGTTTCAGCTCCTTCCCTCTTTCCTCCTTCTGACTACAGAGTTGTCCTTGTTTCTTACACATCAAGAATGCTGCTGCTGGCGTCATTAGCTCTCATTTTTCAGTTACACCTGCCATATTCCCTCAGTTCAGCCCTGCGCCCAGTCATGCAGGGAGTCACCTCAGTTCTGGTGGAGCCCTGGAGTCTCCTGTGGAATAGATGCATGGCCAGAGTTTCTGGACCCGGGACAGGGATCTGGTCAGAAGTAACAGCAGGGGCACAGAACCTTCTTCCTCATCATCCATCAGGATTCTTGCTACTGTATTTCTGGGTGCTGGCCCTCAGCAGGGCTTGACCACATTTGCTGGAATACACGTCTCCACAGGGACACAACCAGTATGTACCAAATGAACACAATCAGCACCACCTCTGATGTCCAGCAAGCGCTTCTTTACACATTATGGAGAGAGAACCCACTTTTCTTCATGTTGAGTGAAGGTATTCATTAGTTCTAGTTTAACCAATATGTACAGAAATAGTCTAAAGTGGTTCTACATGAAATTCATTTGGACTGGACTTCCTGAATCACCTCTTCTAAGGACACCTTGCTTTGGAGCCATAAAAAGATGGGGATCGGCCTGCCGCAGTGGCTCAAGCCTGTAATCCCAGCACTTTGGGAGGCCGAGGCGGGCGGATCACAAGGTCAGGAGACCCAGACCATCCTGACTAACACGATGAAACCCCTTCTCTACTAAAAATACAAAAAATTAGCCGGCTTGGGGGCCGGACCCCTGTAGTCCCAGCTGCTCGGGAGGCTGAGGCAGGAGAATTGCTTGAACCCAGGAGGCGGACGCTGAAGTGAGCTGATATCCCATCACTGCACTCCAGCCTGGGTGACAGAGCGAGACTTTGTCCCCCCAACCAAAAAAGAAAAAGATGGGGATAACGACCATTTCACCATTATGCAGGTTACTGGGGGAAAAGTTGCTAAACTGGGCAGGTCAAACACGGAGGCTTCATTATCTCACTAGAAATCTCCCTCTAGGGAGCCACAGTCAGCACTCTCTGGAAAGGTCATGCAGCCAACCGATTCACTTGACCGTCCTAACATCCCACTCAGCGCATGGCCCCGTGTCTGCCCATCTTTCCGTCTCACTATGTGAGTGGACCACTCTCTTCAGTTGAACGCTTCCTTCCCTCCCCTTCTGAAGGCTCATGGTACCTCGTGTGCACACCACTGGCCCTCAATGCGCTCACCTTGACCTTTCTGTACCTGTCCAAACTTTTCTATGGATACAACCTCTCTGTATGTAACACTTCACTCTATTTCATATGCTCCAAATGGCTAGTGAAGTTCCCTGAACTCAATAAACAATCAATAGGTATTTGCTAGGTCAATAAATTCTCCCATATTTTTAATGGGGTGAAAACTGAAGTGAGCATGGTGGTGTCAGGGCAACAAATATAAAATAGAATGCAGCCATGATCATTCAATATCTAGAACATCTTTCCTACCAACCAGACACCCTTTAAATTGTTGGGATATCATATATGAAATCAGTAAAATTAAACATTAGAAAAATTACTTATATAAGAACTAAAATAAAAAAATGTTTATATAGGACTTGGTGTAACTGAACGTTAAGGAGAAAAAGTGAAATTCTAAGTTTACCAACAAGTAGAACTATTCTAAAGGAAGACAGTTATTACATGAACACTCTTCACTCCAATCCTTGTCCAATAGGTTATTACACCCGACTGAATCAAACTGCCTGTTCCATGCTTTTAATGAGCCATAATCTTAACTCCTGTGGAGTAACCAAGGTTATGCTATATTGTAAACAGCTTCCAATTACATAACCATCCATCCAGTGAATGTACTTCTAAAAAATACTTCTAAAACATGCTTAGCAATCTCTAAGGAGACTCTACACTTAAAAGTTATAACTTAATTCTCAAATTTTTGCTGGAGTTTTAAATTAACGTATCTGCACAATAATTTGACCTACTGAGGCAAAAACTGCTGATTAAATCTAATACCTTTTTCTGATTTTTTGGTTGTTGTTGCCAATTTATTTTTTCATTTTTCATTTTGAAAATAATAATGAAATTTCCCATACCAAGACAAAACTGTAGAGTGAAGCAAAATTTAAGAATTAGGTTTAAATAAATAACAAAGTACAAAGCCAAAAAGAGTAAATGTAGGTGCTTTTTCTTTCAGAAATGGACATGGGCCAGGAAATGGGCACAGTTAACGTGGTGCCAGGAAAGTCACAGCTTTCCAAAAGTTGAATAAACTCCATAATATAAATGTACATGGAAGAAACCATCAATGCTGCAGATAACGTGTCCAGTTTCCTCACAATGACATCTCTATAGCCGGGGGTATGTCCATCTTGGCTTAAAGAGGCAGCACCTATGGGAAAACTGGCTAGCCATATGTAGAAAGCTGAAACTGGATCCCTTCCTTACACCTTATACAAAAAATTAAATCAAGATGGATTAAAGACTAAAATGTTAGACCTAAAACCATAAAAACCCTAGAAGAAAACCTAGGCAATGCCAATCAGGACACAGGCATGGGCAAGGACTTCATGACTGAAACACCAAAAGAAATGGCAACAAAAGCCAAAATTGACAAATGGGATCTCATTAAACTAAAGAGCTTCTGCGCAGCAGAAACTACCATCAGAGTGAACAGACAACCTACAGAATGGGAGAAAACTTTTGCAATCTACCTATCTGACAAAAGGCTAATATTCAGAATCTACAAAGAACTCAAAACAAATTTACATGAAAAAAACAAGCAACCCCATCAAAAAGTGGGCAAAGGATATGAACAGACACTTCTATGCATCCATAGAACAGACATCTATGCAGCCAACAGACACATGAAAAAATGCTCATCGTCACTGGTCATCAGAGAAATGTAAATCAAAACCACAATGAGATACCATCTCATGCCAGATAGAATGGCAATCACTAAAAAGTCAGAAAACAACAGATGCTGGAGAGGATGTGGAGAAACAGGAACGCTTTTACATTGCTGGTGGGAGTGTAAATTAGTTCAACCATTGTGGAAGACAGTGCAGCGATTCCTCAAGGATCTAGAACTAGAAATACCATTTGACCCAGCCATCCCATTACTGGGTATACACACCCAAAGGATTATAAATCATGCTGCTAATAAAGACACATGCACATGTTTGCTTATTGCAGTACTATTCACACTAGCAAAGACTTGGAACCAACCCAAATATCCATCAATGATAGACTGGATTAAGAAAATGTGGCACATATACACCATGGAATACTATGCAGCCATAAAAAAGGATGAGTGCATGTCCTTTGCGGGGACGTGGATGAAGCTGGAAACCATCATTCTCAGCAAACTATCACAAGGACAGAAAACCAAACACTGCATGTTCTCACTCATAGGTGGGAATTGAACAATGAGAACACTTGGACGCAGGGCGGGGAACATCACACACTGGGGCCTGTTGTGGGGTGGGGAGAGGGGGGAGGGATAGCATTAGGAGATATACCTAATGTAAATGATGAGTTGATGGGTGCAGCCAACCAACATGGCATATGTATATGTATCAAACTGGTACGTTGTGCACATGCACCCTATAACTTAAAGTATAATAATAAAAAATAAAATAAAATAAAATAAAGAGGCAGCACCTCTCTGGAGCCATGACCTCTTTGTCAAACCCTGGCCTGGCCTTGTCACCTTTGGGAAATCAACTGGCCCTCAATGCCTGTTCTCTCATCTGCAATTATTCTCTCATCTGCAATTATATGTCTATTATTATTGTCTCAGTAGACAATAATAGTATCTAACTCAACAGACTGTGGTAAGGATTTTAAAAATAATAATGGAGGTGAGGCACTTAGAACAATGTCTGCTATACAGGGAATGTTCAGCACATGTTGTTTATTTGTATTTGCTGCCAAAAAAATTCTGAACTCAAGTTCCTCCCACGGATTCTTCAAGCTGTAGGCATTTACTCCTCCTACTTCCTCAGGTGGTTACTTTCCTGTTTAATAAATGTTGATTCTTAGACAGTATTTCCATCTTAAATCTACTGCATTTTTGTAAATAGAGGAAATATGAATCTTAAATAATTCTTTTTAAAATTACTTCATTCCCAACCAAATCCTTTACAATTAAATACTTAATAATATTATGGAACACAAACCCTGATGGAAAGTCCCAAAATTGATTTAAATTTTTCTAGAATCATATTTGTTTCTGTGAATCACTTTTTTATTATGAGGTAAGAGATACAGGGGTAGTTTGTAGAAAAGTTAGGAAGGAAAATAATAAACAATTACATGATCTAGTCCAGTTGATAAAATTTTCAAGTTGGCTAATATACTTTAAAAAAAAGTATTCCCAAAATAAAAGCTTTTTTTATTGTATGGTTGTGGAATGGTACTAAAGGGGATTCAATATGTATTTCAAAATTTAATATGAATGGCAGACTTGTTAAATTTGCATCCACTCTTCTTTGAAAGGTAGGTACGATTGTCAGCATTTTATAACAAAGAAAACACAAGCTCATGGGTTGAATGGTGTCCCCAAGACAGCACCCGGGGTCATCAAAGATTTGCAGGTAAGCCTTCCTGATTAGAAAGCACATGCTTTCCTTTTAACCACATGATAATAACCTTGAGTCAGACGGTGGACTTTACTAAATACTGTAGGGGACTGATTCCATGGCTCTTGCAAAGTGGCACTTACACACAGATCGGCAATTATGGACCCAGGCCAGCAGTCACAAACACCACTGCAGGTGCTGGCTCACTACCCCCACGTCCCTCATGCAATCAGTGCTAACAGCTTCATGGAAATTCCCATTAATGTTTTAAAGCACTGGCATTCAGTAAGAATGTGCAGGTACAGCAATTACCAATGAGGAAAATTAAGTCTCGTTTTCAAAGATTAGCACATGTTCTAGAAATTGAATGTTACCCCAAGAAATGGAATCCATGGAATGACCTGAGAATCAACACAATTTCTTTTTTATTTTTACAGAAGTAGTACTTTTCTTGCTATTTAAAAAATAATTTAAAAAAAATTTTAAAAACATTCTAAGTGTTAGAAAAACCTGTTACATAAATGAACCCTCAGAGGAATGGCATTAATTAGAGAGTAGAGCAACACGGTGTGAGC
The DNA here is from genome assembly GCF_029289425.2 of Pan paniscus. Classification (NCBI taxonomy): domain Eukaryota; kingdom Metazoa; phylum Chordata; class Mammalia; order Primates; family Hominidae; genus Pan; species Pan paniscus. Next base: position 182,389,836 of record NC_073254.2, read on the forward strand.
CTCCAAACTCCCACATTCTTTATTCATCTTCAATAGCCAATATAATTAGTTTTGTATAAATATTTTATTTACATATGATATTTCCTATCTTCACTGCTAACATAAAACTCTTACAAATTTTGATGCTTTAAGCATCTTATTTCACCTGTAACAAATAAGACAAAACATTCAGTGTTAAAAAATTTGGATCATTTCTAGTATTGATTTCCAAAAGCTTTTGGTGGTGATTGAGATTCATAAAATCTCTACTACCTCTTAAAAGAGAAGAAGAAATATTTTTCTCTAGTAGCATACTGATAAGTTAGAAACACATGGTGATGTCATCATGCTGGGGGGAAAACATAGATTATTTTTTTCTTTTAATCAAGACTGATAAGACAATGAATTACATATTGTTCTAAAAGTCTGCACTGGAATAACTCCAGCGGAAACACTCTTCACTGGTACTGTGGGACCATGAAAGTCTTTCTATATCATGAGTATCTCAGTCAAAAGGTTTCCAGGAATCCATCTAAGACCTCACTCAGGGGCCGCCACTCTCCTACCCTAAATACTCCTTGCTGTAAGTTCCCTTCAAGTTGAATGTCTGTAGCAGGCTGAGCTATCCCATCTTCTGCAGTGACTTCAGCTGTTTAAGTCAGCAATCCCCCGAGATTTGAAGCTTCTCAAGGGCAAGTTTCATGTCAGTGGTCTCACTTCTATTCCCCACCCCCACCTTCAACCAAAAAGAATGTTGTCCAAGGAAGACATTAAATCCCGTGAATGATCAAATAATTAAGAAATTGGTGAGATTAAGAAAGCTCGTTTAAACTCAACATTTTAAAAACACAGGAAGGTTGCTCGGCCTGTGCTACAGATTACAGTAATGTTTCTGTTTATTTTTGATATTGTCTCTGCCTAAAGAAGAAAAACATCGGGCTTTGAGAATGCTGCAGAGTCACAGGCCGGCATGTATTCTTCATTGCCTCTATAAAAGGTAAACTCAGAGAAATCTAAACATGCTTATATACAGTCAGGCATTGTTTAACAACAGGGATATATTCTGAGAAATGTGTCCTTAGATGATTGTGGAATTGTGCAAACATCAGAGTGTACTTACACACACCTAGACGGCATCACCTAGTACACAGCTGGGCCCTATGGTACAGCCTATTGCTCCTAGGCTATGAACTTGTGCAGCATGTTACTGTACTGAATACTGCAGGCAACTGTAACACAATGGTAAGTATTTGTATACCTAAACATATCTAAACATAGAAAAGGTAATGTGACATTATGAGGGCTATGATATGACTGGGTGATAGAAACTTTTTAGCTCAATTAAAATCTTATGGGACCATTGTTATATATGTGGTCCATCCTTGACTGAATGTCTTTATGTGGTGCATGACTATACTAGCAGTCAATAGGAAAAAAAATGAAGATATAAATTGATAATTTATCAGTCAGTATCTAGCTTTCTAAATGTACTTTAATCTTGTCTGCAAAAAGGATTGGGTTGGTTGGGGAAAGGGAGAATGATGGTTAGAAAGTGGGGTGGTGGTCCTAAAGAAACAGAAGAATATTACAAACCTATCAAGATGCCATCTATCAATAATGTTAACAATAAATATTGGGGGAAATCTCATGTGCACTCAACACTAGTAGTTTGTGAGAAAATAATGAAACAATCAAGACAAGCCTCCCTTTAACAGTTTTCAAATCCTAGAATAACACTGAGATGTATTCCAAAACACCGTGAAGGGTATTTCACAATGCATACACAATGGGAAGGAGCCTAGCATGCTCACAATAGTAAAACGATGCTGGGCACAGTGGCTCATGCCTGTCATCCCAGCAGTTTGGGAGGCTGAGACAAGTTGAGCTTGAGCTCAGGAGTTCGAGATCAGCCTAGGCAGCATAGTGAGACTTCATCTCTACAAAAAATAAACAAAAAAATAGCTGAATATGGTGGCACATGCCTGTACCTCCAGCTAGGAATAGCTAGGAGGCTGAGGTGGGAGAATTGCTTGAGCCCGGGAGGTCAAGGCTGCAGTGAGCTAACATGGTGTCACTGCACTCCACCCTGGGCTACAGAATGACACCCTGCCTTAAAAAAATAAAAATAAATAAATAAATAAACATATATATATATGTATATATATTTTGTAGAATTATTACTATAGTAAAAATATTTCCAAAAAAAAACATACACACACACACACACATGAATAGTGAGAAGTAAATCCATATGCAGTTTTATAATGGAGTCATATTGAAAGTTCTTTGATGTCCTATTCTGGAATTATCCTAGCTTCACTTTCCCATGAGCCTGTGTTCTATCCAGGCGCATCCACTCATACTCTTAGGAGGCCAGAAGGCAGCCATGCACCCTAGATCAAAAGGTGTTGGCTCAATGCTGTTAGGCAGCGGCCCCGGACACATCCCCTATCTCTCTGGAGCTTGGTTCAGGTCTCAGACGTACAGCATACACACACGAACACCAAGGTGCCAGGAGACACTGTAGGAAGACCTTCAAAGGGGAACAGATCAAACAAATAGGCACCTGAAGGAAGGGAAGGGAAGTTTAGAGGTGGGGCCAATTCAACACCCAGAGTTCTATGACTTCCAATTGCATGCACTTTGTTTCAGCTGTACCATCGTAAACTTTTCTATCTCCAGTATCCTAGGTTTTGAGCAGCAGAATCGTGGTTCCCCTAGAGAGTCAAGACAGAAACCACAGCACAGACTGCCTCCTCTCCTTTCTTCAGGGTTGGATGGTTCTCTCTGTGTAGTTGCGGATGGCAGCCACTGGTCACCTGTGGCTCTGAGCACATGAAAGGTGGTTCCTGAAACTAAGGAATTCATTTTTAAATCTTACTTACATTTGTTTAATTTAAATTTAAACAGCCAGTTCTGTCCAGTGGTTATCCAAATTTGGGCAACACAGGTCTAAGGGAATGAATTCCTTCTTAACACAGATTGAAGGTTCCAGGGAAGTTACCTGTATATTTGTAGACTTTTATCCAGTACATATGCAAATAATTTCTGTCCAGTGAAACAGATAACACCCAAAATGTTTGGCCTGGTGGAAATTTCTTAGTTGATAAATAGATAGATAGAAAGATAGATCCCTAATTTCTCAAGGCTCTCTGAATTGGTCATGGTATCTTATGATGTCCCTCATTCATTAAAAGATTAAATAAAAATTTTTACATGTGTTCACTTTATATTTGCTTTATAATTTTACCTTTTGTAAATTATACTTTAGGATCTTATTTTTCAGGAGAGAGAAGAATGTTAAGGCTCCAGCTTGGGGTTGTCTCTCAATAAGTAACCAATAAATATTCACCTTTCTTCCTCATCCTTTATCCCTGCTAACAGCATCTAGGAATCCTTATTTCATCCTACTTCCCCATCTGCAACCTTATTGGGCCCAGAAATACCACTTCCTCTAGGAAGTCTTACTTAATTCCTCCATTTAATGTAAATCCCCTCCCCCTAAATGCCCACTACATTTGAGTTGCATCATTCTTAGGGGTCGTAAGCTACATTCTATCTCACAATATCCCATAGATAATTTTATCTCTCCTACCGGGCTTTGGATTATTTTTAAGGTGAAGGCTACATTTTATTGCATTCTCCCTGGTTTCGATGAATAAAAACGGTAAATATTATGTGGAGGAACCAAATAACTAGACTTGAAACTAATGTGGTATAAAAAAGTCTTTTAGCTTGCAAAAGATAAAATCACAATCAACTGGCCTTAAAATAACTTAATCTCTGTGACAATATAATGAGGAATGTTCTTCCAGGCCCATTAAAACGACATGCAATTTGATAATTATTTTTACAGTGTCAGGATTCTAAACTAAATGTTTCTCAGCTTCTGTTATCTGGTGATACTAAATGAATGTTGTCAAAAGATTAAATGTAAATTGGTTATAAATCTTCATTTAACCACATCATGCAGGGAAGGTTACATTACAGCCACCATGTTCGTGTCATCATTAAGAAATGGAGTCTTATTTTAATAGTATTAAGACTATTGAAATTATTGTTTATTCTATCTAATTGGCTTTGGAGTTGAGGATGAAGCTTTTGCTAGGTATCACTGAATACAGGAGCAAAACTGAAATAAAAATGAGGGGCAGGCCAGGTGGTGGCTCACACCTGTGATACCAGCACTTTGGGAGGGCAAGGTGGGTGGATCATGAGGTCAGGAGTTCAAGACTAGCTTGGCCAACATGGTGAAACCCCATCTCTACTAAAAATACAAAAATTAGCTGGCATGGTGGCGCATGCCTGTAATCCCAGCTACTCGGGAGACTGAGGCAGGAGAATTGCTTGAACCGGGACCCAGGAGGCAGAGGTAGCAGTGAGCGAGATCGCGCCACTGCACTCCAGCCTGCGCTACACAGTGAGACTCTGTCACAAGAAAACTGAAGGGCAATGAACTTAAACCCTTCTGGACCCCAAATGGACAAATGGACAGGATGGGGAATAGCTGCAGCCACTATCTGCAGGAAACACTATCATTGTCTGAAAGGCCATCTTCACTTTCTAACTAGATTTTCCAAACTAATTAAACAATCTAATTTCAGTGAAAGGTCCTTCTTTTAAAAACCCAGTTTGCCTGGCTTTTTTAGGAAATGACCTATGGTTTGATCACCTGTCCGAACCATCTGGCGGCAGGAATGTGATCTAGTTAGACTCTCACAGACGGTGTCTGGGAAGCTCCATCATTGGGCTTTAATGTTAAAGCCACACGGCCACATAGCCAGGACACTTTGATGAACAGCCACTCACAGACACAGTGAGCCCATCATGAGATTATGAGACCAAGTTGCATTACAATGATTTTGACAGCCAGCAAAATTATATTTAAAAATGAAATCTTTCTTTTGGTTCTGTATTTGAAGTAAGGAAAATCACTTTGGGGGTAAAATCAGGGTTTTGGAAGAAACCGATACTTCTTATTGGGTTGAATTTAACTGGCAGTAATAATTAGGACATGATAATTATACCAGGTGAAGCCTGCAATAGACTTAGTTCTACTTTAATACTTAATTGATATTGCAAACACCAAGATTTTCAGTGTACAGACAAATATAGTATCCTTGTATAAATGTATATGCTCAACTAATGCAGCTATTCTACAATCGAAGAATCTCTCCTTAATCAAGGAAAATGATTCATATCAGAAAAACTGTAAAAAGCACCTCTTGACACATTCTCCATGTGCTACATGAACCAAGGCCCAATCATCTGTTCCCCTCAGTCTCTCTCCTGATATGCATGGTTTCCACATCCCTTTCTACAGCCTCTGTGTGGGGGTGGGAAGAAGGAAGCAGAAAAACAAACACACACATCCACATGTTCCTTCTCCTTACTGCTCTGGCTTCTCAGACTTGGTCCCACTACTTAAATTTTTTGTTTGTCTGTTTGTTTGTTTGTTTGAGACAGAGTCTCCCTCTGTTGCCCAGCCTGGAGTGCAATGGTGCTACCTCAGCTCACTGCAACCCCCACCTCCCGGATTCAAGCTATTCTCCTGACTCTGCCTCCCTCCCAAGTAGCTGGGATTACAGGCATGTGCCACCACACCCAGCTAATTTTTTTTTTTTTTTTTGTATTTTTAGTAGAGATGGAGTTTCACCATGTTGGTCAGGCTGGTTTCGATCTCCTGACCTCAAGTGATCTGCCCGCCTCGCCCTCCCAAAGTGCTAGGATTACAGGCATGAGCCACCATGCCCAGTTTTAAATTTTTAAAAGACTATTAATAAATACATCAATTAGAGGAATATGTAAGATTCTACTGAGAAGCACAATTCCCATTAGCGCAAGGGAGACAAAAACACTATCATGGTATTGTTAAGGCTCCAGCTTGGGGTTGTCTCTCAATAAGTAAGCAATATTCACCTTTCTTCCCTATCCTTTATCCCTGTTAACAGCATCTAGGAATCCTTAATTTATCTGACTTCTAAGCAGGAGGTGAGCAGGGGTGTGGGAAAAAATTCTGGCAGGATCTCTATGCAAAAGAAACAGGTGGTTTAGGGTGTGATTGAGAGGTAGACATGTCCCACACAGCTCCAGCACAGAACTGCACGCTGGGGTGACAGGTCTGCCTTTCAGAGGACTGAGCTGCTGTGGCAACAGCCAGCCACAACCCTCCAGAGGGAGGACCACAGTTCATAAACTTTAGAGTCTCTGGAAGCACTTGCTGGGGAGCAGCGTGACAGAGGTGCTTTCCAGAAGGCGGTGCTGACCAGGCCGCTCCCTGCGGAAGCCCCTCTGGGGAAGGACACTTGGCAGCAGGCATGATGGTGGTGGCTCAGCAGGGGTGGAGAGCTCCTGTGTGCAGCCTGTGCTCCTGCTGAGAGAGGCCCCAAGCCCTGGAGTCATGACATCAGGAGGCCGTCGTGACTCGTTCACTAGGTGTGGGAAGCCCAGCACTGTGTAGTACATGCTGCAGAGGGCAGAACCCTGAGGTGTGTGGCAGCCTAGAGTCCTGCTGAGCATGGCAGCCGGGGCTGGAAACAGTGAGGCCTGTTCTGGAGTGCCTCTGTGCAAATCCACCTATCGGGGGTTGGGGATTGGACATGAGTTATTTATTCAGTTTATTAGTTATTAATTTTTAAGTTTACCAGGGAAATAATTGCATGCATAGCAAAGTATGGAAACCATTCATTAAAAGATTCATGAGACTAAGGTATCAGTTGAGTGGACACAAAATAAGCATTCCAGGAGTAGAAAGCACCCTACTCTGTGGGGTGACATTGAGACGGTGCTGGGACCCTAACAGTGAAGCTCCCTGTGTGAGGACCTGGTGCCACAAATGGGGTGGTAGATAATGCACATGGGCCTCCACTCGTGTTCCTCCGTGGCAGTGAATTAAAGAACATCCATCTTCTTACTTCTTTTCTGTTTCTCAGTTGCCAACCATATGCCTGTTTAGTTACACACCTCGGCATGGTGGCTCACGCCTGTGATCCCAGCACTTTGAGAGGCCAAGAAAGGTGGATCACTTGAGCCCAGGAGTTTGAGACCAGCCCGGGCAACATGGAGAAACCCTGTCTCTACCTACATAAAAAATAAAAATTAATAAATAAATTAGCTGGTCATGGTGGCATGCACCTGTACTCCCAGCTACTTGGCAGGCTGAGGTGGGAGAAATCGCTTGAACCCAGTAGGTCAAGGCTACGGTGAGCCATGATCCTGCCACTGTACTCCAGCCTGGGTAACAGAGAGAGTTCTTGTCCAAATAAATAAATAAATAAATAAAATAAGAAATCAGCCAAAGACTTCACTTGCTCTGACAGAAACTTTCACAAAATCTACTAGAATGCAGTGGATTCAGAGATCTGTCAAACACTTCTTTATCTAATACTGCATAGGTGACTACCTGTCTAGAAAAATTAATAAAAACTGACAAGCCACCTGCACTGTAGCTCTTCCGCTTCCTCTACTGTTCATTATTGGCTTTATTTCATTTCTATATTAAACTGCATATTGCAAACTCAGGCCAGCTGGATCTTTGCATAGATACTATATCTTGTTTCTGCCAGAGATGATTTTTATTCAGAATGAACAGTAAAAGGCAACACTACGTAGAAAATGCACTTGAGTTTTAAAATAAAGATGAAAAAACTTGTGCATCATCCAATGGTCCTCTGCAGCATGGAGAAAAAAAAAAAACATACTTCAGGGAGATAATATCTTTCCTTCTCCATTTCACAAATGGATATCTTCAATTAAAACACTTGTTTAGACTCATTAGTGTTTCCTTGATTTGATTCTTTGGTCCATGAGTAAATACATTTTAGAGATTAAATGATTAGTTTCTTTACATATAAAATAGGGCTAATAGTATTTGCCTTTAATGATGTTGGAGAATAGTAAATAAAATAAAATACCCTTGTCAGGCATGTACAGTTGCTCCCTTGTATACATAAAGGATTGGCTCCAAGACCTCCTACGGACAGCAAAATCCAACAGTGCTCAACACCTTTATATAACATGGTGTGGTATTTGCCTATAATCTGTGTATATCCTCTCATATATTAAAATTGTTTCATCAGCAATGGGGAAAAGACTCCCTATTCAATAAATGGTGCTGGGATAACAAGCTATAGATATACAGAAGAATGAAATTCAAGATGGATTAAAGACAATCCATCTTGGAGTTCATTTTTCTGTATGGTGATTCCTATATAGAAAAATACCTATCACCATACAGAAAAATCAACTCAAGATGGATTAAAGACTTAATGTAAGACTTCAAACTATAAAAACCCTAGAAGAAAACCTAGAAAATATCCTTCCCATTCTAGGCCTTGGTAAAGAATGTATGCTTAAGTCTTCAAAAGGAATTACAACAAAAGCAAAAATTGACAAGAGGGACCTAATTAAACCTGCATAATTAAAGAGCTTCGGCATAGCAAAAGAAACAAACAAGGGAGTAAACAGGCAACTACAGTCTGGAATCTTCAGGAATGAGCCCAGCAAGGCCAGAGTTCATGGGGGAAAAATTTTCAACATAAACGTAAAAGAGTGACTAAATCAATCAAGGGTAAGAAGTGAAGATTCAAGTACAAAGCAGAGGACAGCAAACCAGGTACAAAGGAATCTGTCACCTACACAGTGAGCATAACCCAACAGGTAGTTTCTCAAATCAGAGACCCAACCAGTAACCAAGGTAAAAGAGAGACTAAATCAATCAATGAAAAAAAAGTCAAGATGCAAGTTCAAGGCAGAGGTCAGGAAATGGAACTCCACATGGACACAGAATGGTCTACTCATGGCGCAGCCAAGGGGAGGGGCAGGCAGCCGTCAGGGAAAAGTACTCAAAAAGGCAACACTCACCGAATGACTGAAATTTGGAGTCATGGATTTCAGCAGGGATTTGCAGTGAAAGAAACAGGCATATAGAGACTAAGTTCCCAATAAACGTTACAATTCATCCTTTCACTCTCCTCTTGAAATGGGGTGTATTGTGAATGTATTGAGCTAAATTATCCTGCATGGCTTTGGCCAGCTATCCCATTCTCTGGTGAGTGTTTATTTTCTAAGAGTTAGATAAGTAAAGAGCGGAGAATGGTAATGTAACCAATCTGATGCCTTGTTAGAAAATCTTCCCTCATGATACCAGAATGCTTTGGTGTGAAAGATTGGTTCCTACTGGAATAGTTTCTTTTTTAAGACTAATGCACAAAAATGCATATTCTGCCTATGTTTCTTCCCATGATGTGTATTCATTTAGTGAGTAAGGAATTATTTCTTTTCTTCCTTGTTCGCCTCAGTCCTAGTGCCCAGCTCAGTATCTTGCATTTGCTGCTAGTTGATGACACTGAATTTGCAGCAAAATGAAATAGACCTTCTTCAATTGGTCTGTTTCTCACTGAGTATATGTGTCATTGCTGTGACAGTAACCTGGCTGATGAATGAAATTTACTGGACTATGAACAGTAATAAGATATTCCTGAAGCCCTGGTTTCTCACTTTGCTATCTTAAACCAAAGCTATTAAACTCTTCAAATAAGCATGCTTTATTCAGTAATTCATAGACTTCAATTAAATTTGGAGCAGCAGAGAACTCTGAACATTCCCATTGATGCCACCGTGGTATGGCCAGAGCTAGGCTCAACTGCTCCAAAATCGTCAGCCAAACACCTCAGTCTCCCAAGCCAAAATTTGACATAGACTATGCTTCTCTGGCCTTATTTCATTACTCAAAATAAGATGATTGATAAATGTATGAAGCTGACAGTAGAATACTAGTGGGCACAAGAGAGGAGATGTAAATATTCAGGTAAAACTCAATCAGTTCAGAAAAAGATTTTTAGCAGATGCAAATTAATTGGAAATAATGTCAGATGATAAATCTTTGCTTTATCACTTTGCAGTCTGGGTTTGACAAGGACATAATCCCTAAAAAGAAAGGATTTTCAAAAGAATCAACAGAACATTAAAGGTATAGAGAATTCAGACACTAATTCAATCATACATAATCTTATCTAACAGTTAATACACTTTCTAAGATGACGTACCAGTTGGAGGATAAGATGCAAAGGATGAAAAAGATAAAAGTAGATTTAATGCAATGTTTTACAGGTAAAACATTGGTTTTGGTTTGAATAACGACCTTTTACTCTTACCACCTTGGACAACATAGGAGGCAGAATTCTATGATAATCCCCAAAATTCCAGCCCCCTAATATACATGTCCTATGTAACCCTCTCGCCTTGAGTGCAGGTGGCACCTGTAAAAATGATCAGATATCCTCCTATTAGGAGGTTATATTAAATAGCAAAGATAAAGGATTTTTGTAGATGTGCAAAAGGTCAGAAATCGGTTGATTTTGAATTAACCCAAAAGGAGATACCCTGGGTCGGCCTGACCCAATCAGAGAAGCTCCCATAGAAAAACAGTCCAGATCTTGTAGAAACGAAGATATGGAGATAGAGCTTCTGACCGCTTTGAAGATGTGAACTATCATGCTGAGAGTCCCACGTGTCAGGGCATTGCAGGAGCCTCAAGGAGCTGAAAGCAACCGTGGCTGACAGCCAGCAAGAAAGCTGGGACTTCAGTCCTACAACTTCAGGGAATGAATTCTGCCAACAATCATGTCAGTGTGAAAAAAGAATCCCAAACTGCAGAAAGGAACACGGCCCAATTAATGCCTTGATCCATCCTTGTGAGATCCTGAGTGGAGGACGCAGTCTGCGGGTCAGATCTGAGGAAATGCGGGACCTGACTCACAGAAATTATGAGATCATAAATGGGTGTCGTTTAAAGCCACTACACTGGTAGTAATTTATTACACAGCAAAAAATGACTAATACGTGTGGCTGGTTTACTTCACCTCACTGTTAGTTTTCTTTTTATTTTATTTTATTATTATTATACTTTAAGTTTTAGGGTACATGTGCACAACGTGCAGGTTAGTTACATATGTCATATGTATACATGTGCCATGCTGGTGTGCTGCACCCATTAACTTGTCATTTAGCATTAGGTATATCTCCCAGTGCTATCCCTCCCCCGTCTCCCCACCCCACAACAGTCCCCAGAGTGTGATGTTCCCCTTCCTGCGTCCATGTGTTCTCATTGTTCAATTCCCTCCTATGAGTGAGAACATGCGGTGTTTGGTTTTTTGTCCTTGCAATAGTTTACTGAGAATGATGATTTCCAATTTCATCCATGTCCCTACAAAGGACATGAACTCATCATTTTTTATGGCTGCATAGTATTCCATGGTGTATATGTGCCACATTTTCTTAATCCAGTCTATCATTGTTGGACATTTGGGTTGGTTCCAAGTCTTTGATATTGTGAATAGAAGACCATAATAGGAGGGCACTTTAAGAATTTCATGTGATTGACACTCTTGGCATGTAGCTAGCATGTAATAAAAGTACAGTAGAGGCAGTTAATCATAATGATAGCACTGCTAATAGTACTATTAGTAGCAGCAGTATAAACTGCAGTAATTGTGACAGGCTGGAACTCCTAGATATGCTTGTAAACAAAATTAAAAATTGGGATGAAGAATTCTACAGGCTGGTATTTGACTAAATTAAATCAATGCTTGATTAAATCTATTGACATCTATACATATGTGTATATTGGCTTATTCCAAATAGACACATGACACACACACACACACACACACACACACACACACACACACCATAATGCTCCAGAAACAGCACAGTATACCTTTCTACAAATACACTACGCATATTCCTACCTTTGTATCTCTTTCTTATGTCCTGGTTTTTCCCCCTGAAATGTCATTCCCACAGCTCTACCTGTAAAATTTGTTGATTTTTCATTGCCTCCCTAGGATTATGTGTATTAACAATGTTCCAAGAGCTGTTGTTGTCATTTTGTAATATGAGATAGGAATCACGTGAGATAAATATTACTATTATTCCAATGTATCCCTTTTTAAAGGACAGGGAATGAAGGACTACAAAGACTGATTTGGCTGTGTTCGTGGTGTGGTGTCAGCATCTGAAATTAGTCACTCAAGCTCCTGGTTGTGCCTTCCACCACCACAATAAGCTTTGAGTCGATGGCCCCTCATAGATACTCCTCCATATCCAAAAAAGATTTTTTTTTTCCTTTTCTTATCTCTTAATGATATTTTATTTGACTTAGTAGGGTTTAAGCTAAGACCAAGCTGAGCTATATTTGGCATATAGATACACTGGGTTTACAGAACTGCCTAACAATGTTCTGGTCAACAATGGACTGCATATACAATGGTAGTTTTATAACATTACAATACGGTATTTTTACTGTACTTTTTCTATGTTTAGATACACAAAAACTTGCCAATGTCTTATAATTTCCTGTAGTATTCAGTCCATTCACGTGCTGTACAGGTTTGCAGCCTCGGAGCAACAGGCTGTACCATGTAGCCTAGGTGTGTGCGAGGCTATACCATGCAGGTCTGTGTAAGTCCACTCCATGATGTTCACACAATGCCAAGATCACCTAGCGGTGGACTACTCAGAATGCATCCCCCTCAAAAAGTGACCCAAGACTGAATTCACATCCACTAATGTGCATGTGGGGAAGGACAAGTTGGAGAAAAAGCTTGATGCGTGCCGTCATTTATACTTTCCCAGTTGAAGGAGAGAAGCCAATCAAAGGGAATTAACAGAGAGGCTGCAGGCCTTCTGGAAGGAATCTATCTTGAGGGAAGTATGCCTGGGGAATTAGATGATGCTGCATCCTCTTTCTGGGCATGGACCCACCCTGACCCAGCTACTCTAGTATTATATGCCCTAGGGAGAAAATCATGGCAAGAAATTAAGGTTGTTGCTGCAATCCCCAGGGCCCAAGCCATCTTGCTCTGAGCTGCTATAAGAGTTTTACACAGGCAAAGCCATTTGCTGATCAAATTTTATAAAAAACCATACTCATCTGAGATGCCCTGTGTTAGTGGTAGCCGAAACTCCTGGTGTTCTTGGGAGAGACAAGCCTGTTGTCTTGGTTCATTTTCTGTGGTTATAACAGTATACCTGAGACTGGGTAATTTATAAAGAAAATGTTTATGTAGCTCACAGTTCTTGAGGCTGAGAAGTCCAAGATTGGGCAGCCCTGTCTGGGCTGCATCATAACATGGTAGACAGCAACACGTGGTGAGAGCACATCTATGAGTGAGCAGGTGCAAAAGACAAAACACAAAGAGTGACCGAACTTTATAACAACCTGCTCTCATAGTAACTAATGCAGTCCCTCAAAAGTAAGAACCCACTCTTGTCAGATGGCATTAATCTATCCATGACCGTAAATACCTTATGACCCAAGCACCTCCTGAAGTTCCCACCACCTTTAAACCAACACACCTACATTGGTGACCAAGACTCAACAGGAGCTTCTGTGAGAAGAAACCATATTCAAACCATAGCACCTGTTGAACTTGAGAAATTCAGGCTTACGTGTTATTGTGGTCTATTTTTAAAGCTGAGAGATCGGGACACCTTCTTTCATCTCTTTGGTATCTTCAGAAATTTGAAAAGTATTTCTAAGTTAATGTAACCTTCTTTTTCATACTAACCTGACACTGATGTGGCCAAAGAGACCTGGAGAACCTGAGATCTCTGCTGTGCACATCTCCCCAACACTATGCATCTTGGAGCTCCTCTCATCTCTGCACCCTCCATGGAGCCAACTCCAATGCTGAACACACAGCAGAGGCTTAATAAATGTGCTTTGACCAAAGATTTTGTTGTATCAACCCACAGTAACAAAATTGACAGAAGATGTAGCTGATGTGTTTAACTTCAGAAAACATATATGGGGAAATCTCATATAAAAGGACAATGTGGATTTACCTGGGAAATAGTTATTAACTAATATAAACTGCTGGCTACAGGAAATGACTGCTGTTAATGTAGGGCTATATATATATATTTACTTTTGTTATATATTTATACTTCTATTACTTTATTATTTTATTTCCTAAACATATATGTTTAGGAAACCATATGTATATACAAATGGAAAGAGTTGGAAGCAATGATCCCCCAGGGGAATCTATTGCATACAGGTAGGGAGAAGGCATCAATAAGTTAAATAATAATAATAATAATAATAGTAATAATAAAATTAGATCAAACTGGGCAGGTTAGAAAGAACTTAAGGAGAAAGAGTCAGTGCTTACCCTAAGAAAGAAAAGACTCATAAAAAAAGAGAGACTGAGAAAAGCAGAAAAATAAAAATCAGGGCTGTGCACTTTGAGACAGACAGGCAGACAAGACAGAGGCAGAGACAGATACAGAGAGAGAGACAGAGACACGCAGGCACCAGAAAGGAGAGAGTGCTCCCCTCCAAGGCTGCGCTGCACCCCTTCCTGGGTGCTGTGGATAGGGGCCCTAGGGCTCCTCCTTCCACAGTGGCACTGTAATGGGAAAGGCCCACAACAAGCATGAAACCAGTCCTCACGAGCAGAGCCATGTGGGTCAAATTACTGCAATTTGGGAGAAATTCTGCAAAGACGTTTGGGAGGGATTTGTGCAGGAGGAACACCAAGAATTTTGTTTGTTTGTTTGTTATTTGTTTGTAGATGGAGCCTCGCTCTGTTGCCAGGCTGGAGTGCAGTGCTGCAATCTTGGCTTACTGCAATCTCCACCTCCTGGGTTCAAGCGATTCTCCTGTCCCAGCCTCCCGAGTAGCTGGGACTACAGGCGCCTGCTACCACGCCCAGCTGTTTTTTGTATTTTTAGTAGAGACGGGGTTTCACCATGTTGGCCAGGCTGGTCTCAATCTTTCGAAGTCGTGAACCGCCCGAAGACTCCATGAGTATAACAAGATTAACTTGAGCCTAAGAATTCCTAGGCATGGGCAGCTCGCTGCTTCAGCCACTGGCTCAGGCCAAATCAGTTCTTCAAAATCAGTCATGGCTCCATTCCCCTCCTTGGTATATGCTGCTACTTATGAGGAAATCCTAATCCTGAGCACAGAAGTTCATTCTCTTGCTGCGCTAATGATCCGGCCAGAAAGTGCTGACAGCCGGCTGGCTGCCTGGCTGGCTCTCCTGCAAACGCACAGTCTTCTTGTCATACAGCAGGAGGAGCACAGTGGATAACCAGTGTATATATCTACATTTAACTTTACGTAACTATCCTAGTATACGTATGGGACTGGCAATATAGTCTTCCGCATATGTACATCTTTACGTAGTTGGTATGATTTCTCTGTAATAAAGTCCAAATTTTAGTGTGTGTGTTAATTCTCTTAACATCCACACTCTTTACTCATTGACTATTGCATTCATTTTTAGCTACGCAACACTTTGAAAATAAGGGTTTTTTTCCCCCACCTTAATGTAATAAACCAAACCACTGCAAATTTTATCTTGCTTTTCATTATCTGGAATAATTTAGTTACTTTTTTTTCCTCTCTCTACCCTTTATATCTATATCCATTAGAACACAGTTCCTGAAAATCACGGTTTTTGAAAACCCAAAACATATCCAATTATAGTTTAAATGTAAGAGACTCTCTCAA
Organism: Pan paniscus; assembly: GCF_029289425.2. Classification (NCBI taxonomy): domain Eukaryota; kingdom Metazoa; phylum Chordata; class Mammalia; order Primates; family Hominidae; genus Pan; species Pan paniscus. Next base: position 182,405,338 of record NC_073254.2, read on the forward strand.
TGATCAATAAATCTGACACCCACAAACACTTGTTTTACTTTAGAAATGGCGCAAATATGTGAGTCCCAAATTATGAAATTATGGTGTTGATTTTCACTTTGTGCTTGACCTCTACCTGAAAATACAAAGCTGAGGTCTAATTTGACATTAATTAATCTTACTCTCTTCCCCTCACTCTTAAACTTGAAAAACATAGCAGGGAAAAATGCACTAGCCTTCTACCATTCTTATCCCCTATGTGACATAAAAACAAAAGTGAAGTTAGCTACTTAGTCAAAGCTGGCAAATGCATTCTCACCATCCCTAGTGTCCATACAGAAAACTTGCATGCCTTCTGGACAGAAAACACTAAGGTTGTGTTCCTCTATTGAAATTTGGGGGAAGTCCAAAAAGATGGACAAAGGATGTTGTATTTTAAAAACCAGTAGTTCCATTAAAAAAAAAAAAAAAAAAAACTTAACTACTTAGTGACCTGAGTGACAACAGTGTGTTCTTGTGAGGGCTATTTTCTCATGTTTGGTGGTGAATGTGCAGACACAATGTTTATCATAGAGAGAATTCTCCAAATAGAAGGTGTAGAAACTTCACTACACTGAGCTCATTCAAGGACCTGGGCATACAGCAAATTACAAGAGGGATTGAACCACATAATAAGAGAGAAGCCTTTAGTCTTTATTTCTACTGAAGCAGGTATGCTTTAGAGAGACATGTTTCAACTGAAATGTACAAACCACAAAATCACGAAATTCAAAATTCAAAAGAGAAATTCATCATAAGGGCTGTGGAACTGGCTTCTTAGAGTATATTTTGTGGAAAATAGAAATCTGGAGCACTACATTTGAGATGCAAAGCATAAGTGGGTCCCCGATGTTACAGTTGGTCAACCACACGTACAGACAGGGACTAGAGACTCTTCTCTCCACCTTCACAAATGACAAATATTGGTAATGAGAGTCCCAGAACTAATCCTTTCCTGTATAAATGTGAATGCTCATTTAAAATTTGAAAAATAAAGTTATGATTCATTAAAATGAAAAACAAGAAATTTAGGGAAAAAAGTTCTTAGTCCATTGATCGCTCATCTCACTTTGCTGAAAGATCGTTAAATGGTTTGAAATTAATGTCTGATAAATATGTGAGCTAACTGAAGTTATAAATATCTTCAAACAGCTATTCAAAGCTTATTAAAAATCGTCACTTTAATGAGGCGAAAACATGAAAATTGGCTCTACCTAATGCCTAGCAGAGTCCAATATTGCACTTTACATATCGGTTTACAAACATTATTTCCAGGTGTCTTTAAATAGAGCTCCAATCTTGCACTGTTCTGATTTTTCAAAATCCTTCCAGATATTTGGACTCAAGTACCATCACTAAGAATAGACCCCACAGTAACATCAGCCTAGCCACAAGCTTCCACATGCACCACCAGTAGCTGCTGCTTTGCGGTGTTGTATGCTGGATCTTTTGTACATCTCTAAATGGTGGAAGGTACCACAGCCCAATCTATGGGACCACTTCTGTTTTCTATCCAAACTCGCTGCTCGATCTATCGGACCACTTCTGTTTTCTATCCAAACTCGCTGCTCAAGTGATCTTCTCAGTCCTATGGCTTACGTATCTACCCTTTGCTTTTTGCTAAATTTATGTTTCCAGCTTTGAGCTGCAGATTTGTACAGCAAATCGTCTCTCTGACTCATCTGCCTTGCCATCTCTAAATTACTATGTCCAAATTAGAATCCCTGATTGTTCTTCAACAAAACCTGCTTCTGCCTAGTCTCCCCCATCCCAACAAAAACACCCCCAGTCACCCAGGTGTTCAAGTAACTATGATTCATCCTTAATTTCTCTATTTCCATCATATTCAGCCTCTAATCCATCAACAGATACTGTAGGTTTTATCTTCAAGATCACTCCAGAATGAGACCACCTCTCACCACCTTCAGAATGACACAAGCGTCACCCACGCAAGCACCTGCTCTTACCTGGAATCCATTACCTGCATCCATTTCAGCCTGCCTGAGCCATTTCTCCAACAGAGGCTGGGCTTTTCTTTTAGAAACATGAATTAGAGCCCATTATTTCTTTGCTCAGCACCTGCTGATGGCTACCTATGCACATTCTTTACACACATCTGCCCCTGCCCCTCTCCCAGATCACCAGTTCATTCCCAGATCCAGCCACTCTACATCTACATACACCAAACTCAATATCTGCCCTCAGCCTTGGCACTTGCCATTCCCTCTTCCTTTCCACTGTTCCTCTCAACATTGCACAGCTAGTTCCCTCAATCTATCCAGCACTCGACTTAGAGAAGCCTTTCAGAAATAGTCTGTTTTTGTACAAACGACCAATACCTGTATCCTTTCGATCTGTTTGACATTTCTGTATGGACTCATAACTAGCTCAAATTATATAACAATTTAATTTAATTACTTGCTTACTGGTCATCTTTCCCACTATAAGGTCAGCTCCATGAGGCTAGGAATCCTGCCTGTTGTTTTCACCATTACATCTGAGTACTTAGAACCACTCCGCCACAGAGCCTGCACTCCGTAAACATTCCTTTATTGAAGGAAACATAATTGAATGTGCATCCCTTTTCACAGCCTGGGTACCAGACAATTCTTATATTCTATTATTGTAAAGGTAAACTGAAGTGCAAATAAACATAACTTTGAATAGCAAGGTTGTAGGTTGAAATCAAGTAGTCATTACATATGTATATATGCATGAGCATATCTTACTGAAGCAATTTTTATATTATTGGCCTATATGGAGCCAGTGAATACTCAAATTAACTGTAAGTGTGTCTATCTGTTGGCATGAGCCAAGAAGTATGACAACAGTGATGGTTCACAGAGCAGGATGTAGCTGGCTGCATTTGCTGTATACCAAGCCAGCTCCTTGGCTAGAAGCAAGTGGGAAGAAGCACACCCTCTTTGAAATAATCCTGCAAGAGGCAAGCTGGGCTTGAAGTCTGGGAGGATCCAGGGGAAGAGTGAAGAGGAAGGCACTCAGCTGATAACCAACTTCCTCACTTGCTCCACTTATATTTAGTGATTGCTCTGATCACAATTTGAATAATGCTCACCAGAGACTGTTAGTCCAAACAATGTGTCCCCTAGGACTGATCTACTGACTTCAATTTCATGTTCTAATACAGAACAGCATACATAACTTGAAGATAGGAATCTACACAACTGTGAACAATAGAGGAGGGTCACAGAAATCTAATAACAGCCTGCAGAGAATCCCATTCTTGCTTTGCTGTCATGCCAATGAATTGCATTCTACAAGAAACTCTGTTAATTCACTGCTCCTATCTTGCACCAGGCAAACCAAGTCACAGTGAAGAGAAGGTATCCATGGCTCTTTAAAGCAGTACTTTATAAAAATTCTATGCATGCCCACCTGAAAATAACTTAAAATCTCTGTTGTAGCTTTCTGATCTTCTTTCTATCTCATAAAAAATATTTCAAAGTAACATCGTGGGTTCAGACACCTGTCTCCCCAATGTGATGTAAATTCATTGGACTGATGGTGCCTGTACGACAAATGCTGGAGGTGGTGAAGGCATTCCATAGATAGCTTATCAGCTTTCTCAGAAATTAAGAGGAAATTCGCTCCTCACTGGAAACCTCAGATAAATATGCCTCCCTCTCCCTCCCTCCTTTTCCTTTCTCCCTCTCCTTCTCTCTCTCCTCTAAACCCAGTTAGTTTCCAAAGAAAATATTTCAGAGAGCTGAGAGATCCTCCCTAATACAGAAGCCAACCCTCCTGATCACCCTCCATGTAAACTGAAATACTAACATTTCTCAATGTTTATAAAGAAAATTTACTTTCTGAAAGGGAAAACCAAATTTATTGTCCCAGTGTTATAAATAGTGTTTGTAATTACAAATTGATTTCAGAGAATGTGAAGTTCAGTTATGCCTAAATAGATAAGCATACTTTTTAAATGGGTAAGAAGTCATTGGGAAAAAATGTAGCAGTGGTGTTCCCTAACTCCCCAAAATCTTTTCAGATGAGGAACTGCATTTTATTTATACTCAGAACTGCAACAAAGTGATAAGGTGTGAGAGGGAATCCTGGAAATACAGAGCAGACAGTATCCGCTGCCTGCTGGATCTGTATCTAGGACAGTGAAATATCACAATTTGATCATTTGGGAAAATAACAGCCATACACATAGCATGGTCCTAGGAAAATTATACTTGTGTGGTAATCCCATTCAATAGGTTAATACCGAATATGCTGAGGTTTTGGTATTGTGAAATTAGAGAGTTACCTATTCATTCACAAATCAGGAAGCCTAATTTAACCACCTGATCCACTGTCCCAAATGATTAACTACATCCCAGAGAGAGAAAAATATATATGAATTAAACAAGGCAATCTCTCCCAGAGAAGACAGAAGGAAAACTAAGGAAATGCAGTGCTCTGTAATTTCTCTGGCCCCACCTCACTAATAAGGGCCTGGCTGGGTTAAGGCTGCTGTGTCCACAGTATCATAGTGTCATCACCTGTCACCTAGAGATGGGGGTCTGTCACCGTGACCACTTCCATACCCCTTAACCTCTCAGGGAGGTTAATTTCATGGCCCTTGGAAAGCCAATTTCTAACATAGTGTCAGAATAAGGTATCACTTTCCCAGAACAGGGAGAGAGGCTTTATCTCAGGATTATGCAAAACGAGGGGTATGTAGGGTATGAGCAGCCATATAGGGATTTGGCTAGCCTGACAATTTCTGCATCGCCTGACTCCTATTTTCTGAGCCTAGCTCACGGCACTGTTGCTGACCTGCAGTGCCTGTTGAAGGCTGTGTGCTCAGGGCCTTTGCAGCTCCCCTCCCATGCCTGGCTACTGTCCCCTTCTTCTGCGGGGGCTGCCTTCCTTTCCTTTGCAGGGGTAAAAGGATGATGACCAGGAGAAAGGCGATCTTTCCTCCTCACTCCCCAACTCCTGGGGGTTCATCCCCATCTTCTTCACTAAATATAGCTCAGTTTATCAAATGGCCAGTTGAATGTCAGGGAAAATGGACCCTTTTCCTCAGAAGTGGTGGATTAATTGCTTTTCCTTTCACTTTTCTGAGGATAGGCATATAATGGAGCAGCCACTTGGTATGAAATCATTGATTTGCCTCAAGGTTGAGATTAAGCCAGTCACTTCAAACATTTTAATATTAGCAAAAGGCTTTGTGTGATTTTTTTCTTCTCTCTGCTGTGACTTTATTCAAGGTCTTGACAAGTTTGTCAGTGATCAGGGGCTGCCTTAATCAAGTAAGAAAAAATATCCCGCCAAGACCTCCTATGCATTTATATGTTACAGGACTGTTTAATGCCAGTATCTGCACAAAGCGTGGTGTGTAAACTACAGGCTTTAGAGGATATTAATTAATACAGATTGGAGAATTTCTGATGCAGCTCATTAACAGAGATCAATATTTAAAACTCATGTTTGGGTAAAAAAAAAAAGTCATGGTAAATAATTGAGTAAAAGAGGAAATACACACCAGCATAAAAGTGTGTTTATTTATTTTACATAAATATCACCATGAGCACTAATAAACAACTATATTTCCTTACAGTAAAATAATACCACATGGAGACTTCCAAAAGAAAACCATTGATAGAGTCCTATAGTCACCCTTATGTACAAAAAGTCACGTGAATACTGCAAAAAGAGGTACATCTTGTTATTTCAATATTAACTCTCCAAGAGGTTTTTAAAACATCTCCAATATCTGTATGGAAAGGCTATTCATTAATATTGGCTATTATTTGGATGTGAATCCTAGAAAAAATATAGATATTTTTAAAGCAAAGCATATGCAAGTATTTCTATATAATTCATTAAGGAATGTATTGACTGAAAATACACCAAGATAATGCATATCTCGTAATTCAAATTGAAGGAACTTATTCTAAGGAAATGCTATACAAATATGCATGTACAAGATGTTCACTGATGCAGTGTTACAAATGCAAAAACCTGGATAAAAACGAATAGCCTCAATGATGTTAATGGAAAGTGAAATACTGTGAAGCCATTAAAATGACTCTAATATCTGAGGAGAAAAAACCTCCTCCTCATTTTATAGACAAAGATGGTCAATTAAAAAATAATTAACGAAAAAATTTTCCACTTTTGGGGAAGCCATTTTATTGAATACACTCATTTATTTAAACATTCAAGAAATATTGGATGTGTCCGCCAGATTTCATGTGGTTAGAAACTTCATCCCCAAGCTCATATATTAATTTTAAGTGGGGCATTTGGGAGGTAACTAGGATTAGATGAGGTCATCGCAGACGGGTCACCCTGATAGGACTGGTGGTTTCATAGGAAGAGAAGGAGATACGAATGGACATGCATGCTCTTGTCCTCTCACCATGTGAGGCAGCAAGAAGGCCCTCACCAGATGCCGGTGGCATGCTCTTGGACTTTCCAGCATCTAGAAGCATGAGCCCAATAAACTTATTTTATTAACAGATTATCCAGACTGTGGTATTCTATTATAGCAACAGAAAATGGACTAAGACATATACTAAAGAGTTGATGAGAAAAATAAATATGTGATTTTGACACGTTCTATGAGGAAAAGAAAAAGATGCAGCTCAGAATCATAGTATTGAACCTAACATAGGATGGGGGAAAAAAGCAGAGAATGTGTTGTTAGGATACTATGGGAAAGTGAGAACAGGTACACGACAATTTGCAACTAAGAATGTTTTGGACTCAGAGGGAGAATGCCCCTGGCATCATGTCAAGGCCGGGCCACACTGGGTTGGGGCAGGGGTGGGGAGACAGAACTGAGGAAAAGTGGAGCCAGGTCCCAGTGAGCTGGCTTTAGGATTTTGAATTTTGATTTATTTCAGATTTCATGTGGTTAGAAACTTCATCCCCAAGCTCATATATTAATTTTAAGTGGGGCATTTGGGAGGTAACTAGGATTAGATGAGGTCATCGCAGACGGGTCACCCTGATAGGACTGGTGGTTTCATAGGAAGAGAAGGAGATACGAATGGACATGCATGCTCTTGTCCTCTCACCATGTGAGGCAGCAAGAAGGCCCTCACCAGATGCCGGTGGCATGCTCTTGGACTTTCCAGCATCTAGAAGCATGAGCCCAATAAACTTATTTTATTAACAGATTATCCAGACTGTGGTATTCTATTATAGCAACAGAAAATGGACTAAGACATATACTAAAGAGTTGATGAGAAAAATAAATATGTGATTTTGACACGTTCTATGAGGAAAAGAAAAAGATGCAGCTCAGAATCATAGTATTGAACCTAACATAGGATGGGGGAAAAAAGCAGAGAATGTGTTGTTAGGATACTATGGGAAAGTGAGAACAGGTACACGACAATTTGCAACTAAGAATGTTTTGGACTCAGAGGGAGAATGCCCCTGGCATCATGTCAAGGCCGGGCCACACTGGGTTGGGGCAGGGGTGGGGAGACAGAACTGAGGAAAAGTGGAGCCAGGTCCCAGTGAGCTGGCTTTAGGATTTTGAATTTTGATTTATTTCAGTTCAGTTTATATACTAAAAGGTTTGATTCAGTTGGTTCATTGAAAAGATTTACCAGGGAAGAAATGACACAAGTCATATGCTTTAATTTAGTTATATAACATAATATAGAGTTGTCCCTGAGGATCTGAGGAGGGTTGGTTCCAGGATGCCCATGGATACAACGGTCTGCAGACACTCAAGTCCTTGATATAAAATGACAGAGTATTTGCATATAACCTACACATATCCTACTGTATACTTTAAATCATTTCTAGATGACTTGTAATACCTATGACAAGGTAAGAGCTGTGTTAATACTTTTCATATTTATTTTAAAATTTGCATTATGTTTTATATTTATTGTTATTTTTTACTGCTTTTCCACCAAGTATTTTTTATGGATTGGTTGAATCTGCAGATGCAGAACCAAGAATAGAGGGCAGACTGTGGTGACAGACACCGTCTGTGTTATCATTTGAAGAGCGGTCCTGTGGGAGAAATGACAGCATGACAAACAGGCTATGTGGACTTCAGCACATCAGCACAATGTGCCTCCAGTTTTTTCATCTGGAAAAACAACTGGCGGTGGGTGGTAAGTGATATTAATGTTCCTTCCAGTTCCAAGTGCAGTTTAGTGCTTTGGGAATAGTATTCAGAGATTCTCTTATGGTAGTGACATTTTTACCAGTGTTAGGTGAATAAAATATAACTTTATGAAAAAAATGGTATAAAAGGATTAGTATGCTATTTTTCTTATACACAGGAAACTAGCTGAATGAGATGCTTAAGGGATATTTGCCTTTTATTATGTGAGGTTTTTTTGAAATTTAAAATATGAAGAACCAAAACTTACCACTAAATCCTACCATCCAGATTGCTTTTAAAAGTTCTACTGTGAGAGGTAAACTGGGAATCTGAGTGTGTTTCCAGTTGTGTAATAATTACATTGCCTTATTGTTTTTTAGCCAAGTAATATTCTTATCTGGAGGTGATGTTTAATATTGTTTGAATATCTATGTGACTTGCAGCACTATTGTAAATGAGTCTTACGACATGCCTCCATCATTCTGATATTGTGGACAAATAATATTATAGCTATCTACGAACATTACATATAAAGAATGCATATTGTCAAGATTGAATTTTACCTGAGGTCTGAGCCCCTGGAAAACAATGAAAATTAAAGAAATACTCCTCATGGCCGGGCGCAGTGGCTGAAGCCTCTAATCCCAGCACTTTGGGAGGCCAAGGCAGGTGGATCATGAGGTCAGGAGTTCGAGACTAGCCTGGCCAACATGGCGAAACCCTGTCTCTACTAAAAAAATACAAAAACTAGCGTGGTGGCTGGTGCCTGTAATCCCAGCTACTCGGAAGGCTGAGGCAGGAGAACTGCTTGAAGCCGGGAGGTGGAGGTTGCGGGGAGCCGAGATTGCACCATTGCACTCTAGCCTGGGTGACAGAGCGAGACTCTGTCTCAAAGAAAGAAAGAAAGAGAGAGAGAGAGGGAGGGAGGAAAGGAGGGAGGAAAGAAAGAAAAAGAAAGAAGGAAAGAAAGAGAAAGAAAGAAAGAAACTCCTCACCCTTCAGTGTGATCAAAAACAGCTTAGTGCCAGGTCCCCCTTTCTCCATATGAATTAGATGTGTCACCTAACACTGGTAAAAATGTAACTGCTATAAGAGAATCTCTGAATAATATTCTCAAAGCACTAAACTGCACTTGGAACTGGAAGGGACATTAATATCACTTGTACCCGTTGACTACATAGGACAAGGCCAGACTTCCAATTCCTATCTTTTGCCTCAACAATGATTAGCTGGATTGCTTGTCCCTACTGATGAATCAGAAATGCTTGTTGGTTAAATTTGGTGAAGGTTCTCTCTATCCTCAGAACCCTGACCTCAACCCCAGCCAGCAGAGAGCCTCTCCTGAGAAGAAGCTGGCCCTAGGGTAAAACCCTCTCTCATTTACTATCCCCTATGTCTCTCTTCCACCCCACTCCTCCACACCAGTTCTTACTAGCTTGTTTATTCCCCTGTATAAAAGAAAGCCCAAGCTTGGTGTGGTGGCTCACGCCTGTATCCTAGCACTTTGGGAGGCTGAGATGGGCCGATCACTGGAGGTCAGGAGTTTGAAATCAGCCTGGCCAACATGGTGAAACTCCATCTCTACTAAAAATACAAAAAAAAAAAAAAAAATTAGCTGGGCATGATGGCACACGACTGTAATCCCAGCTACTCAGGAGGCTAAGGCAGGAGCATCGCTTGAACCTGGGACGCAGAGGTTGCAGTGAGCCGAGATTGCGCCATTGCACTCCGCCTGGGTGACAAGAGAGAAACTCCATTTCGAAAAAAGAAAGAAAGAGAGAGAGAGGGACAGAGAGAGAGAGAAAGAAAGGAGAGGAAGGAAGGAAAGAGAGAGAAAGAATGGGAGAGAGAGAGAGAGAAAGAGAGAGAGAGAAGGAGGGAAGGAAGGAAGGCAGGAGACAGAAAGAAAGAAGAAAGAAAAAAGAAAAGAAAAGAAAAGAAAAGAAAAGCCCCTTTTGCCTAACCCTTGAGATGCCTGCAGATCTTATGGTCAGAGCATTCTTCTATTGCACCCATCCTCCTCCCACTATTCGAATAGCCCATCCCTAAGCCCCTGCAATAATCCTTTCTAATAACGTCTACTCTTACTAAATTGAGATTTATTTTTTATTTGACAGGTTTTTTAATGAGAAATGCTTTTTAAGAAGTTAGAATAGTTCTGGTGGTTGTTCCTTAGTCTCTCATCACATCTCCTTTATGACTTGGAAAGATAAATTTAGCATGGAAAAAAATGTGATTATTAGAAAACAAAAAGAATTTTAAATCATGAAAGAAATTTATGCAAACAATAGGGCAAGACCTAGTACATAAAAAGAGTCAGTGAAGCGAATAAAAACAACAACAAAACAGCACCACCACCACCACTTCACCACAAAGTGAAACAATTTACATAATGATTTCTTGCTTTTCTTCTTCATATTATTGAAAGTTTCTTTGTTCACATTATCTCCAGTGGTCTGTTAAATGTTTGCAATGCATCAGTGCTCCTCTGAACAACTTTGTTAGGAATGAGAAGTGCTCTACCTATCAACAACAAAGGCAGCCGAATGACTAGAAATAAGTTTGTTGAAAATACTTCTTGGGTTCTGCCTTACCTGTCAATCACAAAAAGAAGGTGGAGAAAGGAGACATGCTTATGGCATCCCAGTTTTAAGGAAGAACATTTTAGCAATAAGCAAGCAGTCACCAAAAGGATTTAAAAAGGCAGTGGGTTTAGGGTGCTTTGTTTCACTGTGAACATGAACTGTCATAAATGCATATCTGATATTTTAATATCAGATATTTGGTTAAAAAAAAAGTGAGGGAGAAGGGTGCATTTCATTATCTCTCCCAGATACGTACTGGCCATCTGGTGGGAAAGAAAATGGGCAGTCCCAGTCCAGGGCCCAGAGGATCTCCTTTGTCCCTGTACATACACGCAAGAACGCACATATTACATTATCCAGGTAGAGAGCACGTGGTAGGTTACAAAGAAGCCATGAAGAAGAAATAGGAAACCTGAATTGTAGTTGCACTCCTCTCCATATCCTCATCAGCAAAATGAATGAGTTGTTAATAATTACAAATGTACCAACTGTCATACGTTGCCATATGGCTTGTATATGTGTTTGGTATTTTAAATCTATAACATACAGTCATGTGACCCATCTGCATCAATCATGGCATGTGTATATGGTAGTATTTTGTATTTTTACCCTATTTTTAAACGTTTAGATACAAAAATACTCTCCATTGTGTTACAGTTGCCTGCAGTATTCAGTACAGAAACATGCTGCATGGGTTTGTTGTCTAGGAGCAATAGGCTACACCGTACAGCCCAGGTGTGCAGTAGGCTATACCATCTAGGTTTGTGTAAGTACACTCTATGTTGTTTGCACAACAAGAAGATTGTCTAACCATGTGTTTTTCAGAAGTATGTTGTCATTAAGTGACACGTGACTATACATAAATATGTTAATAGCTTGTAATGAAGACATACGCTCTAATTCTGATCAAGCCTAGACAAAGCAACTTATACACATAATTCTTAAAATAAAAACCTAAGAAAGATGTTAGTATTCCTTGTTTCTGGAAAAGGAGCCAAGACCCTGGGAGTTAAGTGGCCTTCTATGAGGCCAGATGACTGGGCCAGGACCCACTACCTGGCTGACCCCAAAGCCCACCCTTTTATTCATTCTGCTGCATTGGTTGTGACCTAGAATATTCTGTTGTTTTTCTGGTTGTTTAGAGAAACAGAAAGAAGACTCAGAGTAGCCTCTGAAATGTCCACTCCCCAAACATTGCCCAGAGCCACTGGAGGTACAATGTGCCAGGCACAGCTGTGTGGGCAGCAAGGCACGTGGAGCAGGAAGCAAAGGATGATGCCGAGGCACTGGCCACGTGTGCAGTGCCCGAAGGGGGTCTCCTCTGGTCGTGGCTGTGCACCAGTGACAGAAGGGGTTACTCATTATGATACTGGAGACCACCATGATCACTGACATTTCCTTAATGATGCACAAAATGAAGCGCACAAGTATCCAACAAGTGACTGGAGAAAACTCTAGCATACTTCTCTGAATGTACACTTCAGAGAAGGAGGGAAATGCTTAAATGTAACATTTTAGATAAATCACTGAATACAGTTAGTATAGTAAGTACACTATGGATTTGATGGTATGTAGTAATACGTCTCTATGGCAAGCTCATCTCCTGGAAAACTGGAACTACATTTGTCCACAAGCCTTTCTCACTGAGCAGGAACACAGCTTGCAGTTCGGCCGACTCATCTCCCCAGATTTTATTTTCTATTTTATCTATATTTTTCCTGGCTCTAATTTGTTTCTGTTTTGTTACATTTTATAGATTCCTACAAACCTCTTTAACTATTTTGTAATGCAAGATATTTGAGCATAAATCCCTAAAAGACATATTATTTTATGATGTAAAGGTTTCATTTTTGCCATTTTATAGATGATTAAATAGAGGCCCGGCATGGTTAAGCGGCAAGCCCAGAGTCAGCCATCCAACGCAGCGCAGAGCTGTGATCCAACCCACTTCCACTCCCACGGCATCTCGGCTTCGTGGGAGTTGAGGAGCGTCTCAACTGCATGTCAGGAGAACCCATGAAAAGGAAAGAACCCAGAACAAATGGGTGACAAAGTTCAAGACTATGTTCAGCGTAAGAGCAAAAGCCTCCTGAGAATTCTGCTTGCAGCCCATTCCCAGGCATTACAGTGCAAAGCTAATTAGGGAGAATGGCATGAGTAGAAGACCACCAAGACCACCAGCTGAAACGGGTGTTCTCATGGCCTCCAGTGGGCTCGACTATTTTTATATTTTTAATACTTTGGTCCAATCACTACTCTATACAACTTAGCTGTCTTAAAACAATAAAGCCAAAACAAAAATAAAACAATAACCCAGGCCTCCCAGATGTTGGCTTCAGTCTGTGTTCACAAGTTATCTTCCTAATATCACAGCATGAGCACTACTTCCCCATACTATTCTCATGAGATCTATGGCCAGGTCCAAGGTCACATCATAGTAAATCTTTATGAAGGTTAAGAAATTTATAACATTTGCATTTGTTCACGAGTGTCAAGAATCCCAACCGGCAGGTTTTACGCTCAGGTTTGAATGACACTTTGCTAACCAAGCCATTAAGGTTTGTTTCAAGGAGTCGGGGGAAGCTCCCCAGCAGCTCTGAGCAAATGAGGAGCCAGAGAAAAACAATTAAATTTTTTTTAAATAAGATCTTTGAAAGTATATTATTAATTCTATCATCCAATAAGTGTTTTCGAAGACTATGCAAATGACATCTTGCGGTATAAAAGCTGTTATAGAACAGACCTTCCAAAATTTCTCAGTCTCCTTCTTTCCTTCCCACGCATGCCCTATGTGTGGACTGGCAGCAATGTTTTTACTTTTAAGAGGAATTTCATCATTTGGGAAAAATTTAGAGATATTAATGAAAAATTGCTATGTGTCTCATGGCTACCTACTGATTAGAAGCAATTAACTTATTTCTATTTTTAAAAATTAGGCTAGCAAATGAAGCCTGTGGGAGAAGCGTATTTAATAAATATAGAAATATTAATTGTAGGAAGTAACAATAACACTACGCAAAGTTGTCCTGTACATTGAAAAATCATACTGATTGTTTACCTCCTTATTCACAGCAAGGGAATCAAGACCATAGAAGTCAACCTGTAGCTGTATAATTGCGTCCAAATCCCAGTGAAGAGTAAATGCTAAAGCATTAGGGTGAACCCATTAAAACTGAGAAAAGAGAGGGAAATAAATCAATACTCAAGAGTAGAGTTACCTACCGAAGTACCATTCAGTTCAACATATTTGGAGGCCTCTTTTTCATATATGATGAGTTTTCACTCATATACACTGATAAAAAGGTGAAGCATAAAACATCTAGAATGATGTTTTGAAGGTGAAAGAATCACTGTGGTGAAGACTACAGAACTGCCCCGCCTCCATCTCTCCTAGGCACTTTAGCCATCTTACTCTAAAGCAGATTTGGAGTTGACTTTTTAAATTTCCTTTCAATGTTAGAAATTTAAATTAGAAAATGTATGTTAAAGTTGATTAAAACTTAAGTTATTCTGACCCGTTTTCCTCTTCTACTGCAATTCTGTCAAATGTCTTTTATGATGCCTTTACAATTACTGTTATCATCATCATTATTATTTTAGTCTATCATGTAGGAAAATATAACTGGATTTTGATTTCCTTAAGAGGTTTTCTACATTATTTAGATTTGTGTAAGAATGTTATTGTAAGTAAATAGCACCAAATCTTAAGGATACAATATATAACTGCTAACGCAAACAGTATTCGAGAAATGCATCTAGATATTCATTACTTTATTAAAAAAGACATAGAATTGGCATAATAAATTGCTAGATAAAGCAATTGAGTAAGAAGTATAATGAGTTCAAGTAGAGATAAGATCATTTTATGGAGATAAATGAATTTGAGAGGTTGTGATTGAGCAGTGAGAAGTGGTTAAAGTGTTTTAAGACAAATTATAATATCTAGGTCTTATCCCTACTTATATTGATAGGCATGATTTGGTGGGAAAAAAAGAAACATTGTCACTTTAAGTATTTCCCTATCCTAAATGAAAGCTACTATTCAAGAGTATAAGCTACCCTAAGTTTCTTTATTTTAAACTTTGAATGCTTCATCACACAAATGTTTATATTTTAATAGAAATGTATTGTGTCTGATGATATCCAACATATATATACAGGCTATTGAATTCTATATGTAGTAATAATCATGAAACTCAGTGTTTTCTCAATTATATCAGCAAATTCTCTAACACAGATATGCCAGGTTTTCTTCAACTTTGATGAAGTCACTTTAGTTCTAGTAAAGTAGAATTCCTTCTAGAAGGAATTTAAAAGAAGCTGAATTTCCTGGCTTCCCCCCACCCCCAACAAGCACCTATATAATTTATCAGTCCATATTTCAAACTACTTTATTTATTCAATTATAACACATTCCATGGATAATTCTAAAATAAACTCCTACATTTAAAATTAAGGAGCCACAAAAGACACTTTTAAAATAAGATAAGAAATTGCATAAAGAGAGAAGAAAAAATAAAATTTTTCACAACCTACAAATTACCACCAAGTTTTACAATGAGTTTGACATTCCTGGTATTCAGAGCAAAATATGGACACAAAGACTCATGCACACACTGGGTGACCTCATTTCACTGTTGTATGTGTGATTCCTCATTCTAAGCATAGAATCCAGGAGGTGCGGGTCCCTTTGTCCCCACCAGGAAAATGCAGTTTTCCACAGTGTTAAGGTTGGTTACCTTTTCCCAATGGGAGAAAACACAGGCCAGAAACTGAGAAAGTTGCTCAGTTCATACAGAAAGCAGACTGCCTAACGTGAACCTCGTCAGAGCGACATATGCTATTGAAGTAATGTGTTCCTTTATTTTCTAAATGGATCCTTCCCAAGTAAAATGTACCTAAGTACATAAATCATTTAGTGGGAATACATACACAAAGAGTTGCCTCCTAGATGTAAACGCCTCTTGAACAACAATCAACTATTAACTCATGCAAAAATATTTTGATAACATTTTCACAATTATCTGCTAAATTAAAGGAAACTACTCACAGCAACAAATGCCATCAACATCTGGCAGTGAAACAACTTTGAGTTACATCTGGACAAAAATGACTCATGTCTACCCTCACCAGTTGCAGGCTTTACCCCTACAGAGAGGCAGCTCCTCTTTGCCCCAACATATTTAGTTTCTGGACTGCATTTTCGCCTTCTGTTGCAAAATGGCAATCAACCTTATTACCGTAGAAAACTGCATCTTCATGGTAAGGACAAAGGGGTCTGTAAATTCTGGAATTATATTCAACACTTACATTTACATGAAAGAGCCTTGAAAACAATAGAATAATTAGACATGTTTGTGAGATAATTATGTCATGTAATGATGCCTATTCCCCAAAGAGCTGTTGGTTCCTTTAGAAAAAAAAAAAAAACATTTATCAGCCAATCTTGCAGACTTGTAGGATCTGAAGAACAGCACTGTTCTCATCAGAGCTAAAAGCATATGCTATGAATGGGGTCCTCCACATGGCAATGACCGCAATAAATTACCAGTGTGTGTTCTGTTTTCTTGAGATGGGCTCAATTTATCATTTTATTGAAAAGGTTCCATTATGCTAATGTCTTACAAAATCACATTCTGCTGTTGCTGGAAGGTCATGAGGGGATATAAATTTTTGCATTTAGAACTAAGAAGTTGTATAGCAGTCACAGACTCCAAGGGTTAATAATAAGCCATCAAAGTACATTCAAGGACTTATCAATGACAGCTCTTCAGCATGCTCTCCTAGTTAACAAAAGAGAAAAAGGGGAATATTGTTCCAAGCTTAACATCACACACACAAAAATGCTTCAAGTATAAACGTATTAAAACTTGGTTTTAGCACAGGTTGATCATTTGAAAAAAAAGTCATTGAAATTTTATGTGTCAGTGTGAAGTATCAGTATAACAGGTACATTTAATATGAGTTTAATAGAGGCAGTTTGTTTAAATTAGCTACCATCTTCAAAGACTTTCAAAGATAAGTTTGCTGAAGATCTACAAAGAATGCAAAAATTAATATGCATATTTTAGTGTAACCTCATTGTGTCTATAAGGAGGATAATGGAGATTTTTGACTAGCCTCAAATCCCACATCTCAGTGAGTTCTTAGGGAAAAGAAAGATGATGAGCTAATTATTCAATGCAAATTAGATATTATTCCTTAGAGAAATGTTTTGTTTCCATCTTTTCAAGAATTACTGATTCCTTCCAATCATGAAGGACTGTGGATGTAATTCACGAATATATGGTGCCATCAATCTATCAATAATTTGCAGTTATGGGCAACAACTGTCAAACAGCTGAGTAAAAACACATAAAACCAGATAGCTCCCTTTGGACCAATTATTGTAAACCATAGAAACACTGAGGAAAAACAGTTGCTCTTTAGAAACACTTGGTATATACTTGGCATCCAATTTTTTAATGCAACCTAACAAGCAGAATGTAAACAATAGTAACTGCATTGCTAGATTTGTCATTCTGTTTTGTCTGGTTCAGCAGCTAAGTGGTTACGAATATTAATATTCTACAACATCAGTGTACCTTAAATTCATGAGGCCATTTTGAATGGATCACTGATTGCATTTTGACGGAATTCCCAGGGAGGTGATGAGTAAGAAGCCAGGTTGTGGTCTAGGGCTGGGCACATTCAATCTTATTCTGTATTAAAGTACAGAGATGGAGATACACAATATGCTCTTTCCTCACCTGGAACTAATTTGACAGGGAAAAAAAAGCTTTAGAAATGGGTCTAAGATAGTTTGGAAACCCAAGTTCACAAAATTGTGTTTAAAAATATATAAAAGGATTATAGAACTTCTTGACAAATTCAAATTATTATATAAAGTTTCTCATTGAGTAGCTCCAAACACTGTCAAAATTATTTTTTCTGTCAGTTATGTATGTCCTGTCAACAGGTATATGCATTCACGCCAAATGAACAGGCCATGGAAAGTAGACATCTCTTTATTTGGGAAACCATTACTCAAAGATTTTACCAAAAAAATAAAAAAAGATTTTTGGAAGAGCTTGGGGTGAAGTGGTTGTTTTTGCATCAGGGTATATGGAATTAATGTTGATTCTTCCAAATCATGATGACTCTAATGAATCTAATCAAGTACACATAAACACTTTGATCTAATTCAAAGAATATGGAATTTTGAATCAAAAGACGGTGGTTCCAATCTTAGCCTCAATATCTTTTAGCTATGACAGTCTGGCCAACAATTTCATCTTTACTCTCAGTTCTCCATAAAAGAAGGAATGATAATTATGGCCCTAAGAGATAATGTAAGTGTAAATGTTTCACAAACTGTTAGAAGAAAGGGAAATACTTATTATTCTCTTGAGAGTAAAATATTGTATCTCTCTGGTGATGTAACGGTTGCAGGGAGCAAAGTATATTTACCAAAACAGTTTACATATTAAATAGGACTATTTTAGGTTCATTCTCTTAATAAACCAAAGAGATTACTGGTACTCTTTCAATGCGATGTAGATTTATTATATGGGCTATTTTACAACTCTGTAGGAGCAGTGGTTCACTTTTTTCCAGCGGAAATACAAATAATTTCTGTCCAGTGGAGCAGACAACCTCAAATATTATGGTTTATTGCCCTGTAAACACTTGACAAGATTTGTATCTAGTCTAGCAATCTTATGCTAACATCTCTTTATTAAATTGCATATTTACCTATCTATAATCAAGACACTAATTTTTCCAAAGCCTTTTGAACCAATTTATACAGCTTGCTGCTTCTCACATTAAGTAATAGGTTGAAGAAAATTTTTGACACTTGTACATTTCATATCTAATATAATATCTAATATAATATAATATAAAATAGCAAAACAGCTATTTTACCTTACTGGAAATTATAATTTAATGGTTTTAGAAGTCACGCTCAAATGGACCAAATAACCTTCATTTCCAGGAAGTTTGCCTCATGGACTAATATACTAAGGAATAGTTCCTGAAGTCAGACAGATCTTGAAATCTGCAACCGGGGTTCTCCACTTTTTCCCCTTTCTCTTTTCTGAATTTGTGTGTTTGGTTTTGCTTGGAGCACAGACTCACAATAATCTATTTCCCTTTGGTGGTCACAGTGATTGGGAATTGCCTTGATAGTCTGACTGGCAATCTCTGGACCTGGATGACACAGCTTTATTCTTTGTTGAATAAGAGACAACAGAGAATATGTGTAAGTCACTTGTGTTTACTTGTCTCTTGGTGACCTCGGATCAATTAAAAATTTTATGCCCACTGGGGAGGAAAACAGCTCTTTGAGGTCTGGACTAGTACATTTTTGTGATTCTCTATCTTCTTTTGACGCATGACTGAAGTTGTAGGACTGAAGCTATAAATTCTCTACATGGCTTTGTGTCTACATAACTGTAATTCACAAAAGCTGTTGCCTCCATTGTGTGAAATGTTTCCCTGCTTGTTGCAGGCTGAATTATGTCAAAATTCCTGTGTTGAAGCTCTAACCCCCAGCACCTCCTAATCCAACTGTATTTGATTAATTATAATGAGGTCTTTCAGGTGAGCCCTCATGCAATCTGACTACTGTCCTTATGGGAAGAGGAAATTTACACACCAGACAAGGGGGTATGTAGAGGAAACCCCATGAGAAGAAACGGAGAAGACGGCCATCTGTACACCAAAGAGAGACGCCTAGAAAGAAAGCAAACCTACAACACCTTGATCTTGGACATTTGGCCTCCAGAACCACAAAAAATAGATTTTGGTTGTTGAAGAAAAATAAATAATGACATATACAAATGGAATACCGGCAAAATTCACAGAAAATAAAGCAAACTCTGAGTACTTCAAGTGTTCTAGGCTTTTAGGGAAAAATCTCCTCTTATAGAAACTGCTTGCTGAGAAATCCAATCACATACATATGGTGAATCTTTGGACAATGGAACAGTTTTAATAATTTGGGTTTAAGAAAGGAAAAACTTTTCTCTCATTTTTCAGTGTTAAATATGTGATAAGGTTTCTATTTTACATTTTAACAAGTTGGGGTTTGGTTTCCCAGGAAAAGCGTACTTAATCCGAACTTCTCGTACTTCTCAAACTATTTTTCAATCACAAAATCTTGCATTACAGTGACATAATTTTAAAGTTTTTTGAAAAATATACATTTTTAGCTGACTAAATAGAATAATAATTCTGGCAAGTTTTTCTGTAGTAGGTTCTTATATCTTTATATATAACTTGCAAACATGGATTGATCTTCAGACAGCTAGATAATTTGTATTAAGGCTGAAAACAAAAGCAATGATAAACAGACATAATATTTAGTTTACATATTTTTGGCCCTTTAGTTATACATACTATAGAACGGCTATATTTTTGAGTCACGTTAATTGTTTTAGTTTTGCCACTTTAGGAACCTGTAGCTCTAAAAATTATACTATATATATTTATAGCTTTGTTAGTCTGCTAAAATGTTTGTGTTTGACACGCAGCTCTCTATTATGACTTTCCAGTTTCTTTGTGAAATCAAAGATCTTATTTTGATTACAAGTTATAATCGGATTTGGTGGTTGAGACTTAAATAGAAGAAACAGTAACAGAAAAATACAACTATTTATCCAAAGTAATGGGATGAGCTTTCTTTTTCAAGAATGAAAAGAATAGGGTATTTTTTCCCTAAAGCAAAGTGTTGGTTTGTACCAGTATATGAAATGACACCGTGAAAGATAAAACTTGAGAGAACACGGCAAGTTGTGGAAAATTTGAGGGAAGTGAATTTTAACTGCTTTTGTTTATAACACCTATGTCTGAAAAGAAGCTATAAAATATATTAAAATTCACCTAATTTTGATTGGCTTATTTGTGAGATAAATTAAGGGGGAAAATGATCTCATAAAACCTATATTTCCAATGCATTAATGCAAAATTAAAAGTAGTCTTTTTCTTAGTTAAATTAATAAATTCATCTTAGAATTCTTACCAAGGCATAGTAAAAATACTATTTTTCCCTTTTGTGTGATATGACCAGAAAGCAGAGATTTTATAACCCACCAGAATAATCTCTGCTTTGTGTTGATTCTAGCATAGTGTTAGATAAATAAAAATCTACAATTATGAAAGGCAAAGTTTCCTCACTTGTGAATGAACCAAGATTCCCTGCAATCATATTACATTTACCAACAATTATTTTTGAATACTTGTTAACTTGATTAAATCGATAATTAAAGGCACCTAGGATTTTATTATAGCCAAACGACCAAGTCTACTCTGACAACTACTTTAATTTCCCCCCAGCCCCATGATCAGATCTAAAATTTAAAAATATAGACCATAAAAATTCAACAATATACTTTATACTTAAAACTGGCTTTAAAATCTCCCACAGGCTCCCTGGAGAGAGGAGCTGGAAAGCCTTAGGTTTGTTTCAAGGGTTTTGTATTTCTTAATCACCCCCCCACTACAGAAGAGCTATGGAATGAGCTGTCAAATCAGAAGGACGCTCAGCCTTCCCTGGGTTCAGTTTGTGTACATGAAATGTTATGCACAGAAATCTGTTACTAATCGAACATTTTATGGGAAGACCAAGGAGAGTCATCAGAGCCCATGCTGTCCATTATATGTTCTTACTCTCCGGAGAAACATTGATCAAACTCTTATAAAATAGTCATACACTGTGTCACAAAGGGTTATTTTACACTCATCATCCTGATATTGCTGGTCACTGTAGTAATTAATCCAGCCTTTTATTAGTATCAAACTGGTTTCTGTCTCCGATGCTTGCCTGTGAACTGTGCTATAAACCACAGGCCTGGGGTTGTATCTTCAGCGT
Organism: Pan paniscus; assembly: GCF_029289425.2. Classification (NCBI taxonomy): domain Eukaryota; kingdom Metazoa; phylum Chordata; class Mammalia; order Primates; family Hominidae; genus Pan; species Pan paniscus. The sequence continues at coordinate 182,426,882 of NC_073254.2, forward strand.
ATACTCCTGTTTCCAGACTTCTCAGAAAGGAGTGTGCCAGATACTCTGAACTACTGATACTTCAAAGAATAGACTCTTGGGTACTGGCGTTAGAGCTGACATCAGCTCAACCTCTTTCAGACTGTACCAGGGAATGAATCAGAATTTCCAGGACTTATTTTAGTCTGGAAATAGATGTTCTTCATGAAACTAGCACCTAACCCAAGATCCAAAAAATAACAATTAATTACACAAGAACAAATTAACTGATGAGTTAAATTATGGCTATTTATTTTGAATGTTTTTAGTATTGCATTTAATGTCAATTTTTATGGATATATGAAGTTCTCTTTCTTCTTCATCGATATCACTTTGGATGTAATAGACTATTGCTTTTGTATATAATTTTTTTTTTTTTAAGACAGAGTCTTGCTCTGTCACCAGGCTGGAGTGCAGCGGCATGATCTCGGCTCACTGCCACCTCCACCTTCCAGGTTCAGTGGATTCTCCTGCCACAGCCTCCCGAGTACCTGGGACTACAGGCGCACCACCACCACACCCAGCTAATTTTTGTATTTTTAGTAGAGACGAGGTTTCACCATGTTGGCCAGGATGGTCTCGATCTCTTGACCTCGTGATCAGCCCACCTTGGCCTCCCAAAGGGCTGGGATTACAGGCATGAGCCACCAGCTGCTTTTGCATATAAAATTTAAAAAACTGTAAGTAGTATCTGATTTTTAGCATCCTTCGAAAGGCAGAAAGAAATACTTTTACTGATTCTCCTTACTTTTTCATGAGAACATAGTTATTAACATAGGTTCAATTAGGATTTGTTCTCATCTTACTAGGATACAATTGAACAAATTGATTATGCAACAAAGGATACACATGGAGAATTATATATGAGAATAAATCTCACTTCATCAAACACAGCGGCACGCCAGTCCGGAAAACTGACGAGACACATAGCTAGTGCCTACGAAGCCCAGTGGACAAATCAGGTTTACTACCTGGCTATTAGAGTCCTGTTCCTGAGAACTTCAAGAAGAAAGGAATTCATCCCAATTTATATATACAGTGCAGGCAAAATATGGTGGAGAGAATGTCTTGGAATTGTTTCCCGAGCTTTGAGAAAGAAAAGCAAATAATAAAGGCTTTTAAAAGTCAAATCTAAGATTCCTTAAAAAAAAAATCTCAGGCAGAATTAATTATCTGGGTCAAATTATGTGGCTATAGATTTGTAAAGCAAACTCAAGCAGGCCTATCTGGTTAATTAACAGTCTCATTGGAACTATGTAAAAAATAAGGCCATGTTTCATCTGGATGAAAATAGCATTTTTCTGTGATCAAAACAAAACAAAACAAAACCTTTGTGGGCTAGGTGCAGTGTTTCACGCCTGTAATCCAGCACTTTGGGAGGCCGAGGCAGAAGGATCACCTTGAAGTCAGGAGTTTCAAACCATCCTGGCCAACAGGTCGAAATCCTGTCTCTACTAAAAATACAAAAGTTAGCCGGGCATGGTTGCAGGCGCCTGTACTCCCAGCTACTCCGGAGGCTGAGGCAGGAGAATCGCTTGAGCCCAGGACGCAGAGGTTGCAGTGAGCCGAGATCACACCACAGGACTCCAGCCTGGATAACAACAGAGCAAGACTCCATCTCAAAAACAAACAAACGAAAACCTTTTTGATTATTTATAAGGGGGGAAATGGAGTGTAAAAAAATAGCCACAACTTAGAAATGGGCCAAATAGACAACTAGATGTCCTTTTGGTGCAGCGTTGAGCTTGTTTTCCTATTGGCAGGGAGCTGTACCACTTTGTAGAGGCTGAGATACCTTGTACATTTTTGTTTGGTAAAGATTTCCATCCAGTGTAACAGATAACCCCAAAGTCAATGGTTTAATATCCTCCCATTTATTTATCTCTCTCTCACACACACACATGCTAGAAAGAACTTTTCCTTTCATGAGTACACAGAAGTACAGAGAGTTGTATAATGAGTAACCATCCCCCAGATTCAATTATAAATAATGTGTAACTAGCTGGTTGTCCCACTTTCACTGATCCTAAGATTGATCACATGGCAGGCATCAGCCAGATTCCCTTCACTTATATCAACCCATTCACTTTCATCTAATTGTTTCATCTATTTATATCTGTTGGCAGAATAAAGTAGGACTTGCAAAATGGTGAATATCTAATTTCGCAATGCATCTCCAATTATTGTCTGAAACTTCTCTGTAAAGAAAAATTTTCCTCAACTACTAGGGCTATTTGGTTACCTTGAAATAGAATTCTTACAGGAAAAGCTAGATAAACCCTTATTTTATTTTTTTAATTATCAGTTTCCTGAGTTTGATTTTAGGGCTCTAGTTATTTCCAGGAGTTTCTAATGTATTTGGTTTTTTTAGCAAAATTATGAATTGTTAAGTCTTCAATAACTTTTTTGTCTTAGATTACACTTGTTTTCATCTTGGATTATCCCATCTTGGGACACTGAATCTTCATTAGCCCCTGTGTCCTTCAAGTATGTCCCTTCTGATTTCATAATCTCCGCTAGCTTTCAAATAAGATAGCCACACAAGATACGCAAGGTTCATCTTGCATATGACTTGTCCCAGGCCTAAAATCTTCTATTCTTCAATGATTCCTTGTCTTTTTTAGTTAAAAACAGTATTAAGAGACCACAATCTGAGTGGCCACAAACGTACTCCTAGTTAATAGGTTTAGATGAATGATCCAGACACTCTATCTGAAAAGAGGGGAGAGTGGGAGGATCAGGAGACAGGAAAAGACTAGTACATGAAGTGTTAAAACTGGCTGCTCATCAGAATCACCTGTGAAACCTTCAACATAGAGATTCTCAGGCCTCAACCATTATGGAATATGATGATCAAAGGGGAGCCCAGGTTATGTAAAAGGCCCTCAGGAAATGAAGTCACTCCGGGGCCCACTAGGCGGGAGTGCTGAGTTACAGTCTCCAAGCAGCCACATTTCCAGACCTTGGGATCCAGTATATTAGATATGCTTAGCAGTTGAAGAATTTCTTTCTTATCTTAAATAGTAATACATATTCATTCTAGAAAGTTCATATAAACCAAATATTCGAAATAAAAATAAGTCACAATCCCATCACAAGAAGAAACTGTTATTAAATCTTGCATCTGCATTTTAATATTCTTCTTTATGTATGCACATGCATAAACGGGGATATATATGGTTAGTTATTTTTTGCAGAGTAAGATCACAAACTACTCAGTAATTTGGAATTTAATTTTGTCATGTGGTGTCTTTCCATGCCATTAAATAATATTCTCAACATCATCTTCAATGGATCCATAGTGTTTCATTTTATAGAACTGCCAAACATTCAGAACCTATGGTTGTACCTCTTGATAGTTTTCCATTTTTTACTAATATAAACAGTGTTGAACATCCTTCTAGATAATCTATTGTGTATATCTGTAATATAATTTTATCATAAACTCTGAGAGTATAAATGACTAAGTCAAAAGGTCAAAATTGCATTTTCTCTTGTGAGAATTCTAAAATAATTCCCTATCAGTTTAAAGTAAGAAAAGTCTAGGGCACATGAAAAGAACTAGAAATGAAGAAGCAAGTGTGCATAAAGAGGGAAGGAAACATGCTGACTGTTATCTTTTAGAGCTGTCACACATTGAATTTTAATGTTTGGGGAAATAACCAATGTAGCTGTTAGGAAGCTGTGATTCAAACATGGTAGCACTAAACGATACATCACTGTATTGGGGGCAGGTGCAACATAAACCTCCCACGGATATTTGTCAGGTGAAGAATTCAGGCATAAGGTTTGCCTATTTGTATATAGAATTTTGAAGTCAGGGTACCTTCTAGTGTTGACTGCAATGGTTAAGTCATCTGTCTGTCTCTGACAAAAGAGCTAGACCCTGCTTCAGGAATGCAAACTTCTCCCACTGCTATGGTCTGACTGTTTCTGTCCCCAAATAATTCAGATGTGGAAACCTAATCACCAATGTGATGGCATTCAGACATAAGAAATTTGGAGGTGATTAGGTCATGAGTATGGAGACACCGTGAATGGGATACGTGCTCTTCCAGAAGATGCCCTGGAGAGCTGCTGTGCTCCCTCCACCATGAGAGGGCACGGCTGGAAGGCACCATCTATGAACCAACAAGCAGCCTTCGGCTGACATCAGCTTTAAAGGTGCCTTGTTCTTTGACTTCCCAGCATCTAGAACTGGAAGAAATAAATATCGGTTGCTTATAAGCCACTGACTTATTTTGTATTTTGTCATAGCAGCCCAAAGGGGCTAACACACCCACAATTGGGAATCTTGGATGAGAATGAATTATATTTCCCATTTTCAAAAAGCTTATCAATGAGTGAATAAACAAATGTTGTTTCCATTCATTTAACACATATTATTAAGTTAGTAAGCATCAACAATGTGCCCAGCACTGTGTTAGGTACTGCAGCAGCCCAGAGTGAGAGGAAATGCCCCTGCTTCCTGGAGCCTGCCTTCCAGCGGGCAGCCTACCACCTGTGTGTGCTATTCTGGTGGTCAGGACGCTGTTGTCTACAGTAACCTGGTAAATTAACTATGTTAAAAGCATACTTTTTCTTTCTTCACAGAAACAAGAAAAATTATTTGCCATGGAGTTCAAGAGAGGAGCATATCTATCGAAATGACAATTGAAAGAGAAACTGGAAACATCACCTGTATGAAAAATAGTGGATGGTTCTGTTAATGAAACAGGGATGCTGGTGACAACAGGCAACAAATCCAATCTAATCTAATCTAATCTAATCTAATCTAATCTGTTTCTCCATAATAAGCAGCAATCATACAACCCACTAAATGACTGTTGTCGCTTGTCACTGAAGATGTCCATATTTTATTGGGACATAATATTTCTTCTTGGCATGAAGAGAATGGATTAAGCAAATGAATAAAAGCTATGGTTCTACTTTACCAGCACAAATGGACAAATCCAAAATAAATAACTGTTACAGCAACTATGCTAACCGTATTCATTAAAATATTCAAGGTATACTCATTCTCATTTTCATAAAAGGAAATCCTAAACGCTCAATTTGAAGTATGTTTCCTCACTATTTGTAGGAACTTCTAGTCCTAGAATTCTTGGTCCACCTTTCCCCAAGATTGTATTCATTTGTTAAATATGAGACACCACCAAAACTGTAATGATGCCACAATGGGAGAGTTAATGAAGTAAAAAAATATTAAATGAGTCAACTATTATTAAAAAAGAGGCAACTTCATATCCATCAATTAGAAATCAAAGAGTCTGGCTGGCTATTTATCATCAAAAATCTTTTATTGGTATAAAAAAGTCCACACAATAAGCAGCTTTTTAAAATAACCACTCAGGCCAGAGTATCACTCACCAAGCTGTGACTTTATGTTCTTTGTAACAATAAAGAAATTACATGGCAAACAACAATCTGTGAAGACTTTCAAATTATACTTTCCTAAGCTATCGCTCTAGATTAAAATGTTTGCCTTAGTTTTCAGGGGGTTAGAGAAGAGTGTCTTATCTCCAAACAGAACAACTTCATGAAGATGCATACACACTTTCTTCTTGCAGCTAAGGAAGGACCGTCTTTGACTAGGTAAAGATCCATGTATTTGAATCATGAAAATATCCAAAAAGACGGGCTGGGCATGGCGGCTCACATCTGTAATCCCAAATACTGGGAGGCTGAGGTGGGCAGATCATGAGGTCAGGAGTTTGCCACCAGTCTGGCCAACATGGTAAAACCCTGTCTCTACTAAAAATACAAAAATTAGCTGGGCATGGTGGTGGGTGCCTGTAATCCCAGCTTCTCTGGAGGCTGAGGGAGGAGAATTGCTTTAATCTGAGAAGTGGGGGTTGCACTGAGCTGAGATGGCACCATTGCACTCCAGCCTGGGTGATAGGGTGGGACTCCATCTCAAAAAAAAAAAAAAAAAAGGAAATATCCAAAAAGACACATTAGCAGGACTCAGTTCCCAGTGTGTTGTTTGAGGCACTGACCCTGATCTGAAAACAGTGCTCAGTTGATTCAATCTGAATCTGTGTCCACAGTCTTCCTGCTCACTTAGAATAAGAGCTGTGTTTGCATTTCACGATGAACACCCACTTGCTGAAAGCTAACTTGTTCCTAACTGCCCCCATCCTTCATCCACTGCCAGAGCCAGCTTTGTTAAGTCCCCTGTGACCTATATCTCTGACCTATCCCTAGCTAATCTTCTCTTTCAAACTATGAAGTGGGGTACACACTCATCGCCAAAGGGTCCTTTGAGCAAGCCCCAGTAGAAAATTTATCCACTTTTTGGATGAAATACTCAAAAAAGAGTACTACATTTCCCAACATAAAATGGAAAACAAATACATATGCCATACATCATTCAGGGCTGGAAAACAACGAAAATGTAACACTCCAGAAAAACAGCCATGGGAAGTATTATTCCTCATGCCATCCATCATTATCATAGAGCACCCACTATTCTAATTTAGCTCCAAATGTGTGGTGGAGGTGATCAAACTTTAAAATTAAGTAAACAAAGAGATTCATACAAAAATAAAATAAAATAAAATAAAATAAAATAAAATAAAATAAAATAAAACCCTGACCCCAAAACTAGAGTAACCTGACGTCTCCCAAGTATGGGCTGGGGACCTAGCACCTGTTCTGGGGGCAATTCAGGCAGGTAGCCCTGGATCTGTAAACCTAGGTAGTATTTTAGAGCCTGAGCACAATATTGGGCCTTTGTACATGTGAACTAGAAAGCGAAGGGATAACTGAAATGGATAACAGATAGTCAGCACTTGGTATATTCCAGGCCTTTCTCTAGGCCCTTGTCATGAAGTATCTGACATGAACTTCATGAGTTAGGTACTTTTTCCTTATCTCTGTATGAGAAGTGGGGAAACTGGGGCCTGGTATGTTTAAAAACAAAACAAAACAGTGCACTATTCACTTGAGGATCTTATTAAAATGAAGGTTACTGATTCAGTAGGTCTGATAGGGGGCCAATGATTCTGCATTTCTGATAAACTCCCAATTGCTGCTGCTGGCCCACAGATCACAATTTGGACTGCAAGAAAGTAAATTGTCCGAGTCCTAGACATAGCAAGAAGTAGAGCCAAGACGGGCTAAATTGCTTGGCTCCGGGGCCCACAGTTACTGCCAGTCGGCTTAGCATTTGCATGGCAGACACATCACAGCCCAGGTACCATGAATGCGCTCAAGGATTCAAAATCAATGTCTGTCACCCTTTTTGACTGCATTTTCTAGCAACAAAAATTCTGTATTCAGTGCGTAGTATATACCAGGAACTGTAGTAAGCACAGGTTCAAAGGATTTTCATTTAATCCACTGAAGTAAATTATCGGCCATTTGATTCCCTTCTTACAGGAAGCAAATCACAACCACACTGATGCACTGGGATTCTAGTGAGTTTAATTATCATGCACAGAAAAGATCAAACATTAATTTGCAAAGAATTAGAATCTAATAACACACCTCTAACACCAAAGGTAGTCAATCTTTGGGGATTGAGGAAGAATTGTAAGATCTTACAGAGCATCAGAGGTATCATTTGGAAAATTAATTATAGTCAAATAGATGAAGAAGGTGTAGGAGTTTGGGCCTGATTCTGTGAAATTATCAAAAAGTAATCTAAAAAAGAATGTAGTGATATTTTCCTTGTCATAAGGGTTTCATTTTCTATTATATAATAGATATTTTATTAATTCTGTTTTTCTTACATAAGTAGACCATGAATTCCTGATTTATGTGTGAAATGTTTGGAAGCTACAGGTCATATAAAATAACACCTTCCATAAAATTTCACAAAATTTCCATTAGTCCTTATTTACTCAGAACAAATTTAGAAAGATTGAAAAGAGTGTATTACAGACAGTTAAATTCTACCACTTAATTTGAAATTTTTCCTTTATCTTCCCTTTAAGAAGTGGAATCCAGCAGCCTGCCTGCATTTTTGGCAGACTCTGCAATAATTAGAATGCTCAGATGATTCCCAAGATGGACCTCCCCAGTTGCAAATACCCTGCCTCTGCGCTTATTCCTGTCAAGTGCAGATCTCCCCATCTTGGCATATGGGCAGTGGCCTCTGAAACACTTCAGGTTTTGAAGAGTAAAAAATGTAAATGATTTGCTTCATTGGCCATGGAGGCCTCCAGAAGAGGGACACCCAGACACTACCATTTGTAGAGGCCTGTCGTTAGAAGAGCACACTGTCCAGCCAGGCTTCATGGAGTCTTGAATGCAATGTCTCCCTTCCCCTTGAAATCACAATATGACCTTGCAGAGGTGACTTCAGAAAAATCAAAACATTTCGAGGCTCCCTACAAGTACCTTACTTAACTTCAACAACCAATGCTGTCATTTCTCACCTACTCTCCCCCACAGTTACTGTTTATTTCCTTATGTTTCAAAACAGATAACAAACCATAAAAAGCAAAGCAACTCCCACAGACGCATGAACCCAAACAGGCATGAACAAAAGCACGAGGTAGACGGGGCCAGCCTCAGCCTGTGCTGCCCCGGCATGGTATTCCTCTCCACAGCTTTTGTCAGTTGCATGCTGACACTCCTTCCCGCTCTATTTCATGGCATGTCTCCTCTCCTTTTGCAAGTATATAAGCAAAAACATGGGGCCAGGTGTGGTGGCTCACACCTGTAATCCCAGCACTTCGAGAGGCCGAGGTCAGTGGATTACCTGAGGTCAGTAGTTCCAGACCAGACTGGCCAGCATGGCGAAACTCCATCTCTACTAAAAATACAAAAATCAGCTCAGCATGGTGGTGGGTGCCTATAATCCCAACTACTCGGAAACAGGCAGGAGAATTTTGAACCCAAGAGGTGGAGGTGGCAGTGAGCCAAGATCACCCCACTGCACTCCAGCCTGGATGACAAGAGTGAAACTCCGTCTCAAAAAAAAGGAAAAAATATGCATGGCATGAAGAACACTTTCTTAAACACCAGAAGAGGTGGAGAGATGAGATGCAAAGTCACAGCAGCTGTGACTTTTGGCATCAGAGCTCTTGAGTGCGGGAAACCCACTCTTCCGACTTCATACATCCTCTGAACCTACAACAGATTCCACGAAGCTTGGCCACCTGCATGGAACCTAACTCTTCCCAACATCTCCAGTGTTGCCTTCTTGTCTTTCAAAGCCAGGCTCAGGGTCTGTCTTTGCTTCTCCCTCCTCTAAATCCCCATATTACTGTCATTGTACCCATTTTTTAAAATTTACTCCATTTCAACTTGTGTATGTGCATTTGCCAAACTGTGAGCTCCTGGAGGGTCTGGTTCCTGTCACTAACCTTTGTATCGCCTGTTCCCATCAATAGGTTTACTATACCTAAGAATTACCCAGAAGGCAGCAGATTAAAACAAATGTGAGTGCTGCTCTTTGACAGGTATATGGCCCCAAGGGATGGTTGTCTCGAAGGACCCCTCTACCAAGCTCTACCTTCCTCAGGGCAGGACTGTCGCTTGCTTTCTGCATACCCAAGGCAAACTCTACCACGTTTTCCATATGCAATTATTAACCATGTTCTCCTGCCACATGTAACTCCTAAGAGTTGAAGAGCTATAAGAGTTATATTTCACATGGTGGATAAAGCTTTCTGACAGTATGACAAAACTTTATCTCTCGTTACCCATGTGCCAGGCAATGGAGGTAGAAAATGTATTAGATGACTGACTTGACTTTGATGAGTGCCCCTCACAAGTGTAAACAAATATGTTGCAAGTAATGACATGACCATATGTAAAGCACTATAGAGAGGAAGGAGCACACTTTTGGAGGCTGAGGCGGGCAGAATACCTGAAGGCAGGAGTTCAAGAACAGCCTGCCAACATGGTGAAACCCACCTCTACTAAAAATACAAAAATTATCCAGGAGTGGTGACGTGCACCTGTAATCCCAGCTACTCATGAGGCTGAGGCAGAAGAATTGTCTGAACCCAGGAGGCAGAGGTTGCAGTAAGCCAAGATCACGCCACTGCACTCCAGGCAACAACAGCAAAACTCTGTCTCAAAAAAAAAAAAAAAAAAAAAAAAAAAAGAGTAAGGAGCAACTAGTTCTGCATCTACAGTGGCATACAAACTTCTTGGAAAATATTTCAGGATTTTCCCCCTACCTCAACCATCCCTCCCCAACCAGAAATATATGTGAGGCTGGCAGACCTCTCACAGCAGTGCAATCGTCACTTTCTGTGTTTTAACCTTTACTATTGAAAAGTAAAATTTTCAGTGTTGGAAGAAAGATTAAATCCTGGCAAAATAATAATGTATTTTTAACTATTTTATGTTGATATCAACTCCAGTATGACTGCCAAAATTTTGGTTTTTTTCAAGGAAGATTTACACAAGAGGCACTCCCTAAAGCTGTGCAAAACACCAAGAAATTCACGCCCTCTCGCTTAAAGTCATTAGCATGTATAACACACATTTTCAAGTACTTGAGATTTGGTTTTGGATAAAATGAGAATTAAGTCTGAAGCTTATCACTTTATTCCATTAGCAGGCCTCCATGACTGATTAGCATTTGGCAGGTGTTAGTTAATATACAATCCCAGAATAATTTTCATTTTGTACTATATTCAACCACTGGCAAAAAACTGTTGATAAAAACATATTCTCTAACAATTATAATGTATCAATGGTATATCTCCAGAGTTCAGGTCTTAAATTCAATTGCATTTATTTCAAATTTCTAAAAATATTTGTCTATTTTTATATTTTTTCTATTTAATCTTTACAAGTCATATTTCAATAACTTATTCTGGCACATAATGCAGGAATGTCAAATCTTTTGGCTTCCCTGGGCCACAGTGGAAGAAAAATTGTCTTGGGCCACACATCAAATAGACGAATGACAGCTGATGAGCTAAAAACAAAAATTGCAAAACAACAACAACAACAAAAAAAAACTTCATAATGTTTTAAGAAAGTTTACGAATTTGCGTTCAAAGCTGTCCTAGGTGGCATGTGGCCTGTGGGCCATGGATTGGACAAGCCTGATGTACTGTTTCATCAAAACTAGTCTCTTTCATTTAGCAAGAAGTAAAAAGCCTATTGTATAGTAAATTGTTCTTCCATATAATTAAATGCTTTCTTAGTAAGCTAGACAGTAACACTCGAAAAAAACTGGAAAACATTACCAAAGTTTTTCTTTTTTTTTTTCTCAAAAGCAAAAAAATCTGAAAAAGTAGTATACCTTGTGATATAGTTTTAAAATCTGACTACTTGGCTGAAATCAATTAACATGACTCTTCAAAAAGGTCCATTTTAAGACTATATCTACTTTCTAACCAAAACATCTAGAGGAAATGCAAAAATTCCTTTCATCTGATAGCTATATTCAGGAAAACACAGGCTACTGGATATTTTACATAAGCTCTGGAGTGAGACGGTCCCTGGGTACGGCTTGAATTGTCTGGGTCAGTTCCTCAAGTGGTCTGTGCAGTTTCCTCATCTATAAAGAGGATATGAACATGGTCTACCTTACAGGGCTGCAAGGAATTAAAAGAGGTATTTCAGGGAAACAAGGTTTCCTATAGTGCCAGGTTTGCAGCAAGCACTCACCGACACCGCCTGCAGGTACGGCCCGTTCGCGATGTTCTGGGCAGTGCAGCAGTTCTAGGATTTGAAAACCTTCCGGGTTGTGTTGCCTCCACCCTTTCCTCCTGCAGTTCCTTCACAAGCAGCCAGCATGAGGCTTCCTGAAGTCAGATCATGTCACTCCATTGTTCAAAAGTCAAATTTTCTCAACAGGGTCAAATCCTGGGCCCAGCAGACCCTACCTGACCTCTCCACCCTGCCATTTTTCTGACATCCTCTTCTCCAAGCTCCACCTGCTCCAAGCTCCACCCCATACTGGCTGCTGCGTTTTCTGGGCGGGGCCCTGCCTGGGGCTCACGAGTTGCTGTCGCCTCTGCCATCTGGCACACAAATGGATGCTCCCTGAGGGTGTCCTCCTCACAGTTTAGCTCATCACACAGGCCTTGCGGCTGCCGTATATTACAAAACTCCCCACCAATACTCTTTGTCCCCTTGACTCTGCTGTTTCTCCATAGAACACACACTTACTAGCTGCTCCAAATAGAATAGCTCCGTTGAGGTAGGCATCTTGTCTGTTTCTATTTTCTGCTACATCCCAGTACCTGGCACTGTGCTTGGCACAGAGTAAGGACTCAATCATTATTTGTTTATGTAGTTCATTAACTGTATGACGGATATTGGAGGAGCCTCCTATTTTTTTGCTAGGTCCAATAGCTTCATCTCATCTGTCAGGAGATGATGAATGGTGCCTCATTTAGGAAACACCAACAACACATGAAGGTAATTTACACACAGGCTCCCTGGAGCCCAGGTGCAGCTCAATGTTCTTATTGAAAACATAGTAAAATAGATTTTATTCATTGACAATATTTTAAGGAATACTATTTTTTACTATTTCGGGCAGTACTACTCAAAGCACAGCCCCTGGGCCCGCAGTGTTAGCATCACCTGGGAGCTTGCTGGAAACGCAACTTCTCAGCTTCCATCCAAGGCCAACTGGTCTGGGCCCAGTCATCTGTGCTTTTATAGGTCCTCAGGTGATTCTGATGAGCACTAAAGCTTGAGTGGCACTGCTGTAAAAACTACTTCAATGACTCGTTCCAGTTCTTTGACGTCCTCTTACAAGTCTTTAGTGTGACATGCTTGCGTTCTTAGTACCAACAGTGTAAGTGGTTCTTCATGTACATCATGTTATCACCTCTCATGTTGACCACTTATCTTTTGCCAACTAAAAATACTTGAAAGGCACCTTCTCGGGTTTCAGAAGTTTCCATTTGTTTCGACAACATATGAGGCTACAGCCCAGCTATTCACCCATTAGAGCCCTCCCACGTCCAGCCAGCACTTATATTCTTTGAAGTTAAAATTGAAGACTCTGGAAGCACAGAAAATTGGGATTTCTTTTAATACCTTTTTCTGAGGCACAGGTTTTCAAACATTGTATAACCAAGGATTTTTTTCATCTTTTCAAATGATAGATGTTTTATATGTTTAATATGTGAAGTACGTAAAGAGGAATGGTCTCAGGCTGCTGTGATTGGCTTGGTGTGTTCACCTCTCACCGACCTGCCTCTGTTCTCCCACCCAGCGTCTGATTGTTCCGTGAGAACAACAGGTAGGATCCATAATTGTAAGGCTGGAAAACCTTAGCCATAGGGCAGAGTTTCTCAGAGTCAGTACCAACATTTTGGGGCCTCTACCCCCAGACAAATACATCAAAATTTCTGGTCACAGAAAAAGAATGAAAGAAGATTTTTTTTCTTGCCATTCTGGCCATCAAAGAAACATGGAAAAACATGCAAGATAATTCTGCACATGAGAGTCTGTGAATCTCTGCTCTAGTAACTTTACGCTCTCATTTTTAGTGAAGAAAAACAATCATATAGGCATACTGTTTGCATATAGTCATTTCAAATCATTCCATTCAGTCTTAACTCAAACCAAGAATGAACCAAGACACTTGAAGAGATGAAATCTCAATTTCTCTGTATAATTTTAAATAAAGCATTCGCTCTAAAAGCTAAATGCACAGGAGTTCTGTTGAATGACTGACTATGTTTACAATTTTAAGCAATTTAGTAAACACGTATCACCACTCTTCTAAGAGATTTTGGGGAAAACTACAGTTAATTGGACAAAAACTCCATCCTCAAAGAGATTAAAAGGTGAAGTCGGAATTGGAGTACAAAATAGCAAGTAATAAGGAAGAGTCCTAAGAGTTCTGAAAAGGATTCCTTCCAGTTCTAATGAGTAGGAGAGGATTACTTGTAGTTTAGCTGTTAGTTTAACACAGAGTTAAATCTGAAAGTTGACCTAGGATGCACCATCTCTCTTTTCCCAATCTTTACAGATGCAATATAACTTTACAGAGGCCTTTTAGTAGCAGCATGTAGGGTACCAAGAAGTTGCCCCCAGTCTGTAGTGGTGCAGGGAGAAGTGTTAGGATGGCAACCCTGCAGCCCCCAACTGCACCATGTAGAGTTGCCTGAGCCAGTCCCTAGCCTGCAAAAAGCACAAGGCTGGCAGGCCACACAAGACAGAGGGGTAAATGAGAAACAGGGTGATCAGAGGTTACATGTGACTCAGACATGGGTGGAAAGTCAAGGTGAAAAAGCACATCATCATAGATCATACAGTACTCTGAAGGCTGCTGTCATTTACCGCATTCCATAAATTTACTAGAATTTATTGTCTATTGTTTGGGTTGAAATAATCACACATTTCAATTTAAAAATATAAAGAGAATATTAGACATTTAGCAGAATTTTCTCAGTGCCTACTGGTACTTCAGACCCTATATAGAGAGAATACTATATTTTCTTAAAATATTATGGTCTAGAGAGAGAGAGAGTAAATTGAAAGTGTCAATAATTCTAAGTTCATTCTCATAAAAGAAAATTCTGGAGAAGACCAAGGGCAATTTTATGATAAAAAAAATAAGACTAAAATTTCCAGATGAATATGGTTGATAAGAGAGTAGAGCCAGATGCACTAGGAAATGTATTAAAGAATGTGAATATGTACACAACCTGATTCTTGTGCTCAAATTGTTTTTAATATTCAGATAATAAGTAAAGGTTTAATTTTGCTCTAAACAATGTGATTTTTTTATTTTTAGTAAGAATTTTATTTTGGGAAATCAAATTAAAGAACTAGTAGATAGGTCTCCTAACATAATAAATCCAATCTGTTATACAATTGTACAGGAACAAACATAGTAAATATAGGGTTTGGTACCAATTTTGGTTTCAGGCGTACATTGGGGGATTTGAAACGTATTGCCTGTCGATGGGGAGGGACGACTGTACATGTGAGACACCCAGAAAAAATGCATAAATCTCAAAGAGGTGCCTAAAATTCAGGCTTGAATACCATCTTCAATGGCAAAGGAAGAAAGGGAGAGGAGAAGACAAGAGTAAGGTTTGTTAGGCAGATTATTCAGTTGGTGCCTTCTCAAGGATCAGAGTCTCCAGAGACTCTGTCCTCCTCATCCTAGTAAGGAGAGGGAGACACCCTTACAAATGGAGACTTCCTTGGTAGATATAAATTTCCCTTACAAAAGGGTCACTTCTACTCTGTTTTTAGAGCTTTTCCTGTGTCTACTGTTTCTCAAAATAATCAGCTTAAAATAATACTTATGCTAAAGTGGCATATTTTGGGGTGGCATATTCTGGTCTCATACACACTCAAGGTGGAATTTTCCCTTGTTTGGTTTATAATGTTGGAGCATGAGTATCCTTCAGCAGGGCTTGTTTTTCTCTAGAGGTGTCAGTGTCCGAATGATCTTATACATACTCTGGTTGAAATGTCATAATTGTTATGGGCTTGGGTTCGATATTTATATTAATATATTATTCTGGTAACAAGGGTATTGCAGGGGTTTAGATTTATCTCATTTTTCCCCATTTTTGACATTTATTTCCATTTCTCAATTTTTCTTTCCAGACCTGAGGTGCCCAGCTCACATGAAGCAGAGCCTCTTTCCCTCCCACAATCATCTCAAGATCACCAGAGCATCAGTTAATGCCTTACTTTCTGGGCTTATCTACTCCTGTATTTAAAGATGTGGTTTCTACATTTTCACTTGTCCTTGGAAATTATCTTTTTTTATTTTTTGCAAGATCATCGAAAATTTTTAAGTTCCTTAAATTTTCTTTAGTAATTTTAGTAGGAGGCATTTCTTATTATGTTAGGCTTCCATCTTGCAGGTCCCAGAACTTTCTGACACTGTGAAGGCCATACCAGCCCACAACTGCCAGGATCTATTGTATGTGGGAGGAAAATCAACTTCTACCCTGCAAAGTCATTGTGATTATTTTGTGTCTTCTGTCAAACACAGTAAAAATTAATTCTATTACACCTTTGACTATTTAGATTAGAGAATAAAAGACTAAGAGGCACATATTAATTTTTTAAAAATAACTAAACAATAACCATCTTTGCCAAAGAAAAGCATTTTGAAATGGGTGGTAGCATAGAGAGAAGGAAGAGTCCTTTCACACTAAGGATGTCATTGCCATTGGCATATGTGGCTTTAGAAACTACAAATGGCTCGATTAGCTTTAGAGTTCTTTCTGCTTTTTAGAATTTTTCTACATCACTAGAAACATATCTCTTATATTTAATCTCAATATGAAAACCTGTTTCATAGTACTTACAATAAATGCATTCTCAAATTTTACATCAAAGTACTCCACCTACAGTGATGTCTCCTTGTAGTGAATTAGAGACTCCAATCCAAAATGTATCATAAACTAAATATGCACCTGGCGAGGCCATGCTCCATGCAGACTGCACTAAACAAACAAACAAACAAAATGCTTTAATAATCTTAGAGCATTCCAATTACCTGGACTTCCAGCTGGTGGTGAGTCCTTCCTGCTGTCAGTGTGCAGAATGACAGCCAGCCCCACAGAGTCTCCTGGGAGGACTGAGCTGCTGAGGTCCACCCGAGTCAAGCTCTGGGGCTCCCGCTCACAGCCTCCCGCCGCGTTTCTGGGGTCGTCGCCTCCAGTTGCATTCATTTCTTGACCTTTTCTCCACGGTCTCTGCACAATGTGAACAATGCTCTGCTGATCCAGGTCACAATTCTGTTTGGGAGCAAGGTAAAAAAAAAAAAAAAGGAAATGTCAAACATGAAATGCGAGATAGAGTTTAACTTGTCCTCCGTGGTAGAAGGGAAGCGAAAGTGACATGTAACTGACCAACTTAGGCGCTCCTTTGGCCACAGCAGTTACACACTACACATGGTAGACAAACAACACTGAACTGGGGCCAGAAACAGAAATTTGGGAATACGTGAAACACAACAGAATGCTGACGTCATATTCAAAAGGACATAAAATCTAGCAGGAAAAAATAATTACCAAACTGGATCTATAAGCACAGTGAAAACAATAATTCCTTTTTTCCCCCCAAGACAGAGTCTCACTCTGTCATCCAGGCTGGAGTGCAGTGGCGCGATTTCCGCTCATTGCAACCTCTGCCTGCCGGGTTCAAGCAATTCTCCTGCCTCAGCCTCCCGAGTAGCTGGGATTATAGGCGGGCGCCACCACACCTGGCTACGAAAAATATTCTTAAATAGTAAAACTGATTGATATCAGAATTGATGATATGTCATTCATCTCTGTTTTATAAAAGTACAGAAAGTGAGTTATTATCAGCTAGAGGGCATTTCTTTACAGCATCGGAAATGAATGCGTTTGAGTAGGCTCCACACACACCCCTCCACGGGCACCAGCACACACATCATTACACTGGTGGGGAAGCAAGACAGGAGCACACTCCTGCCACCCAGGGTTCATTCTCTTTCTGACGATTTAACCATGAAAACCAGCTAACATTTATGAAAATGTTTTGCATCTATTTATTGACACGTAGGAACAGAAGACTTTAACATTTTGTAGCATAAAAATTAAAAGTCAGATTATTTGCTAGGACAAGAACTAGGCTACCCTAAATGGAATTCTAGTTTCAGAATATCTACTACACAGGGCCGGCCGCGGTGGCTCAGGCCTCTAATCCCAGCACTTTGAGAGGCCTGGGTGGGTGGATAGCCTGAGGTCAGGAGTTCAAGAAGAGCCTGACCAACATGGCGAAACCCCATCTCAACTGAAAATACAAAAATTAGCTGGGCATGTTAGCGTGCGCCTGTAATCCCAGCTACTCGGGAGGCTGAGGCAGGAGGATCACTTAAACGCCCACCCCCACCCCCCCAACCAAAAAATAATAATAATATCTACTACATAGAAGCAGTTACTCATCTGGTTGCTACCCTCTTAAGACACAGCAAGGACTTTACTCTCTCAGTAAATCGATGTGGCCGGGCGCAGTGGCTCACACCTGTAACCCCAGCACTTTGGGAGGCCAAGGCGGGCAGATCACTTGAGGCCAGTAGTTTGTGACCAGCCAGGGCAACATGGTGAAACCCCATCTCTACTAAAAATACAAAAAAAATTAGCCGGCTGTGGTGGCATGTACCTGTAATCCCAGCTACTTGGGAGGCTGAAACAAGATAATTGCTTGAACCTGGGAGGCGAAGGTTGCAGTGAGCCAAGATCACACCACCGCACTCCAGCCTGGGCAACAGAGAGAGAGACTCTGTCTCAAAAAATAAAATTAAATAAAATAAAATTAAATTAAACTAAATACAAATAAGCCAATGCCTTTCAAATACCTCTTGCCATTGTCATTTTAGGAATGCTCCAAGAACACTCAAGTGAAATGCATCCATAACTCATAGCGATGAATGATGCCCTCCCCTGCTGCTTTCTCAAGCTCTTCTGTTGCCCTCACCATCAATGTCCCTCGAACAGTGGTGCCCAGCACTCACCAACACCCCTGACCCCAAATACAATGGCTGGAATCTGCCTCCTCCACCCAGGAGGGCACCAGGACACCCTTCGTCCTTAAATCCCATTCCAGCTTCTTCTCTACTCTCACACCCTGGGGCTCCGTCTCATCCCCAGGCCCTGTGCCCCTCCCCATTCTCAGAGCTCCCAGCCTCTCCCTAGGACTGCTCCTACTCAGCAGAGGCCACTGTGCATCATTCTCTGACCTGAAGTGCTCCCCTGCATGACTTCCCAGTTTCTGTCAAAGGAAGAACCATCCCCCACATCACCCGCTTCGAGCCTTCCCCTCCCACCTAAAAATCTCATTATCCTCCCATGTTTTGTAACGGGCTGCAAGAGAATTACTCTCTTGAATTCCTCCTACCTAATCTTTGACATCGGCAAGGCACCAACAGTTAGCAGTTCTGTCTCAGAATTACCCTTCACATCTTCAACTCTCTTACATCTCAATAGTCACCTCCCCGTTTTAGGCCTTCCTCATGATAATAGCTTTGTAATTACTCCCCACATCTGATATCGCCATACTCCAGTCCAATACATACAAGAATTCTGGGTGTGTGCTACATAATCTTTCTAAAGTGTCTCAGTATTACTTGGAAAATGGACTGTAACATCTCCCATGTTCTTCAAGTGTGTTTGTACTTTTTTCCTTTCTAAATCATGATCTAGATTTGACTTTTCATCTTCCTTACCCCTCCTATATGATACATGTGGCAGATTAAACTATTCTTCAAAATCATGCACGCCTGTACATTAATGCACATACATCATGCTCCCCACTTCCTCCCTGCGATTTGTGTCCAGCCACATGAGTGGCTTTGGCCAAAGGGACGTTAGCAGATGTGGTTGAACCAGGGCCTTGTATTTGTCCCGCTGCTAAGGTCCATCAAAAGAACATCCCTGCCAGGCACAGTAGCTCACACCTGTAATCCAAGCACTTTGGGAGACTGGGGTGGGCGGATCACTTGAGGTCAGGAGTTCAAGGCCAGCCTGGCCAACACAGTGAAACCCCGTCTGTACTAAAAAGACAAAAATTAGCCGGGCATGGTGGTGCGTGCCTGTAATCCCAGCTACTCAAGAGGCTGAGGCAGGAGAATCACTTAAACCCAGGAGGCGAAGGCTGCAGTGACCTGAGATCTCACCACTGCACTGCACTGCACAGAGCAAGACTCCGTCGCAAAAAACAGAACTTCCCAGAAAGCTTCTACCTGTTCACACATGGCCCAGACCTGAGTCCAACCCACTGAGGTGACCAAGTGCAGCCACACTCACAGCATGAAGCAGGGACCCGCAGCTGAAGCCAGCCTGAGGCCGCGGGCACCCCCACTGACCTGTAGGCACATGAGAAGATGGCATACTTTTATGGCACTGAGATTTGTGCTTGTCCTTTAAGCAATAATGGCAGACAGTCCTCTATTTTCCATTCTATTTGGACAAGCTATCACTGTCCATGATCAGCTCCGTGTCAGGCAGCACTCCTCCAGCTGTGCACAGCCTCTAGCCTAAGTCGTTTCAGAGAAATGGGCATCAGGATCCGAGTATACTCAAGGACCTGCACAGGAGCATGTGAGCTTTGCCACAGAAGGAAAAGTGGAGAATTAGCACCCTAGCCTATCTTGAGGTTTCTATCCACATTTTTTCCCTACCTTTCCATGTTCAGGACTCAGGTACTTCCTGTGATCCTCCTAGAGAAAAGTAACACCTTTCTCCCTCATCTGAATCTAAAAATCTTTGCTTACTGTGCTCTTCTTATTGCAGTGGTTAGAGCTTGGACAGTATATATATATATATATATATATATATATATATATAGTGTGTGTGTGTGTGTGTGTGTCTGAGTCTTATCTTCCAACTTATTTTAGAAATACTTGAGAGCAGCAACTTGGCCATAGCAGCATTCATCAGAACACCTCACACAGTGCTTTGGAGCCAGGAGATGTAGAAACATATCTATGAATTCTAAAAGTTTGAAAAAGTGAATGACTGAAGGGAAGTAAGAAAGAATGAAGGAGTGAATGAATCAATGAATATAAACAGTCATAAACTCAGTGCCCAAAGTGCCACAGAGGGAACCAGCAGAACAAGAAAGAAAGGACACAGAATTTAAAGTCAAACGGACTCAAGCTCTACATAATTTACTAGCTGTATGAATTATAGCAAATGATTCTTCCTTTCCCAGCTTTCTGCCATTGACAATAATATATCAACTTTGAAGGCTGTTTTGAAGATTTAAGGAAATGTAAAGAGCTCAGATCCCGATCCGCAATGATACATCATTGGTAGTGCTGTTAACATTTATGAGTTTCAGAACACTAAAGAGGATGGGTCCCTAATCTTGTACATGAATAAGGTGTCAGAATTCTGTTTAGCTGCACACTTACACAATTCTGTTTGGAAAACATACAGAGAAGGCAGAATAAGCAGAAGCTATCAATGTGACAATCTCTCTGGTAGCATTCCAACTTTCTGTGAACTAAAAAGTGATACAAAGAAATAATTCCTATATCACCATATAGCCAGATGCCATGAAACACGTGAAGAACCTGAGTGAATTTTCAGGGACAGGTAAAACGTGACAAATGTTGATGAAATCTAAAAGATTTCAAATCCAGATTTTCCTAATGCTCAGGGTACAGCTGCAAAGGGGAAAAGAAAGTTCTCAAACAGATTTCAGTAGTTACAGTGATACTTATAGGATGCATTTCCCTCAGTCGCCATCCCTGTTTCTGAGATCATTAATTGCTTAATCTTTGACTCTTACAGAAAATCTTCCTGGTCCCAGAAGCGGTGCCTTTGACAGACGGTGGACTCACACACCACACTGGTTCAGTTCAAAGCCACATTCCATGGACAGTACATTGGATACAGTCCAGTTGTACAGCCACGCAAAAGCCCCAAATACTACTTAGTTCTCCTAGTAAACAAAAAAATTCCTCAGATGTGGGAAGAAAGAGATTTTCGGTGGGAGGACATCAGAGTGCTCCAATATGGTTTCAGGCTACCTCAGAGCAGAAACAATGTCTTATTTATCTTTCTTTCTCCAATAAATAAAATGTTACCTGTCAAAGAGAAAACACTTAATACAGTTCTTTCTTTTTTTTATAACAATATATTAATCCAACAAGTAAGGCAGTAACAAATTCTTCAGTGTAGACAAACCAAGTAGGTATTTCTGTAACCGGGTTTGGTCTTACACTGTCAAGCACAGCTGA
This sequence comes from Pan paniscus, assembly GCF_029289425.2. Classification (NCBI taxonomy): domain Eukaryota; kingdom Metazoa; phylum Chordata; class Mammalia; order Primates; family Hominidae; genus Pan; species Pan paniscus. The sequence goes on from NC_073254.2 coordinate 182,448,525, forward strand.
TGACCCATGGGAGACTGAGGGATCAGTATCTTGGGCTTTCTGTCTATAGGATCCTTGACATGGAAACATACCAGTATTAACAAAACATCCATGGGAGTTTTTTTTTTGCCAAACAATGATCAACTCTCATCTGGTTGGACGTTATCCAATAATATACAAAAAACTGATGTAGTTTTCTTTTTCCAAAAAGAAGTTTCTTCAACGGCACATAGTTAAGACCCAAATATTTCAGATTCTTCCAAGCACTTAATAAAGAGTTACACAGATCATCTCTAAAATGATTAATAATGAGATTCTAAAATTGTTAACAATACCACATTATTAATACATTGTTTTCAGGAGTTACGAAAATAATTATGTTAATAATAAAAAACATATAGAATATACTTAGCCATATATTGCAGACCATTACAGGTTTTGAGACATAATAAATTATTTATTATTCTCATACTCTGATGAGGGAATAACTATCACCATCTGCTATGTCTCAATGTGTCCTCAAAATTTATTTGTTTCAACTTAACCATCAATGTGATTGCATGAAGAGGTGGAGTCTCTAGAAGGTGATTAAATCATGATGGGGCAGAGCCTTCATGAATGGGATTAGTGCCCTTATAAAGCAGTGCAAGTGACTTTCTGTCCTTTTTGCCCTTTTAGCTCTTCCCCTCTTCCAGCAAGTGAAGACACAACAAGAAGGCCCTCACCAGACACTGAATACCAACACCTTGACCTTGGATTTCCCAGCTTTCAGAATTTTATAAATTGCCCAGTCTCAGGTATTTTGTTATAGCAAGACAAAGAATACAAGACAACATACATAAAGTTAGTGTGTAAACAGAGCTAGAAATAGTGTGTAAATCCATGAGAACTGTGCCAGGCACAGATAATGCTGTTTTACAGATTACTTATTGTGGTTGCTGTTGATTCCACTTTATAGAAGACAAAGGGGAGCCACAGAGAAGTTCACGATGGGTTCAACAACACCCAGCTCCCGAGTGTGAAGCCAGGGTAGGAACCCAGGCCATCGACTCCTCTGCTGGTGTTCATTGACTCTGCTGAGAGGAAGTGGAGACTTGGATGAGGCAGACAAACTAGGACAAGTCTACAGGGGCCCATGGTGAAGACCAGGGTTTGGATGCTGCAACGGAACCACCCCAGGTACGAAGGAATGATTCAGAGAAGAGCCAGATAGCTGAAATGTTAAAAACGTGAGAAGACAGGATCTGGGACTGGGCTGTATAGGAGGTAGCAAAGTAAAGATTAGTCCAGTGTGATTTTAAAAAGGAAACAAAACAAAACAAACAAACAAAAAGGATGAAAGTAAGAACAAGTGGGTTGCAGAGGAATCAGTGAGAGTATGGAAAGTGAAAAGAAGATGGTATAGGTGAGCTGGTCACACACCTCGCAGACTCCGGATGCTGGTGCCGGCTCAAGGTAAAGTCTGTACCTCTGGAGATCCCGTCACCCCAGGGAAGACTGCACTTATCACATTGTATTGTAGTTTCTTTGTATGTGTTGCTCTCTGTTACCAGACAATACCGTCTTTAAGAAAAAATACTGCAACTGTGTCTGTAGTACCTACTGTAGTGACCTGTTCATAAAACACACTCCCCTGTGTCTACTGAATGACTCTATGATCCTTTAAGCACATACCTAGAAGTGAGGAAACATTCCAGATGGCGTTAGTAACTTACCCAAGTCAAGTCTGATGCATAATTGGGAAATGAAAGAGCCAGGCCTGCAGCCTCAGTTTTCTGGCTCTGAGCCCAATGCTCTATTTCAAACATCCCACGTTGGATTGTCCACCTTTCTGCGCTCATGACATAAGTAGACATGTTGGCAGAAGTGCCCAGCCAGTGTGCTTTTATCAGCATACTGATCAGTCTATACTCATTGGTATACTTACTGTACCACTGTCTATGGTCTGTAAAGTAGGTAGGGCTGTCTTCAATATCTTCAGTATTATTCATTCATTTTCAATTCCTTCTAAATCTGTTGAACTCTATTTCCTCATACAAAATGCTTAAAATCATTTCAGTGTATGGCCAACAAACATATGAAATAATGTTTAGTATCACTAGTGATCAGGGAAAGGCAAATCGAAACCACAATGCGATACCACCTTACTCCTGCAAGAATGGCCATAATTAAAAAATCGAAAACAGTAGATGTTGGTGTGGATGCGGTCATCAGGGAACACTTCTACACTGCTGGTGGGAATGTAAACCAGTACAGCCACTACGGAAAACAGTGTGGAGATTCCTTAGAGAATCTAAAAGCAGAACTATCATTTGATCCAGCAATCCCACTACTGGGTATCTACCCAGAGGAAAAGAAGTCATTATACAGAAAAGATACTTGCACACGCAAGTTTATAGCAGCACAATTCACAACTGCAAAACCGTGGAACCAACCCACATGTCCACCAATCAATGAGTGGATAAAGAAATCATGGCATATGATGGAATACTGCTCAGACATAAAAAGGAATGAATTAATGGCATTCACAGCAATCTGGATGGGATTGGAGACTATTATTCGAAGTGAAGTAACTCAGGAATGGAAAATCAAACATTGTATGTTCTTACTGACAGATGAGAGCTAAGCTATGAGGACACAAAGACATAAGCATGATACAATGGACTTCAGGGACATAGGGGAAAGTGTGGGAGGGGAGTGAGGGATAAAATACAACATATATGGTGCAGTATGTACTGCTTGAGTGTTGGGTGCACCAGGATCTCACAAATCACCACTAACTAACTTACGTAAACAAATACCATCTGTACCCCAATAACTTATGGGAAAAAAATCATTTCAGTGGAAGGCTGTCATCCTTTCTAATGTGTAATAACTTTACATTTTAAAGACTGAACATTTCTGATTTTTATTTGGATTTTTAATAGACTACATTTTCTGTCTAGAAAAGGAATACGATCAGCCAAGAATGATCAGACTAATTTAAAAGTCAATAGTGTTAACAGATTCTAATGTTAAAACATTTTTACATTGAGTTCTTTCTTAAATAACTTTGAAGACACACTTTTAATAACACCTTAAATTGTCCTTTTTTGTGCTGAACAATCTTGGCATTCTTTCTGTTTCTTGCTTCTTCTGAAAATAGCTTCTAACAAACAGATTTTTTTTTTTAAGGCAGGGTCTCACTCTGTTGCCCAGGCTGGAGTGCAGTGGCATGATCAAGGCTCGCTGCAGCCTCGAACTCCCAGACTCAAGTGATCCTCTTATGGCAGCCTCCTGAGTTTCTGAGACTACAGGCACACGCCACTACACCTAGCTAATTTTCTAGTTTTTTTTTTTTTTTTTTTTTTTTGTTGTTGTAGAGATGGGATCTCACTTATGCTGCGCAGGCTGGTCTCAAATTCTCAAATTCCTGGGCATAAATGATTCTCCTGCCTTGGACTCCCAAACACTGGGATTCCAGGCCTGAGCCACTGCACCTGGCTTTAAGCAGATGTGGTTGGAAGCCCATCACAGTTTTTAATAACGTATTTTCTATGCCAAGAAAAGACAAAACGGCAATGATTTAATACGTTAGGCCGAATGCAGTGGCTCACGTCTGTAATCCCAGCACTTTGGGAGGTCAAGGAGGGCAGATCACTTGAGGTCAGGAGTTTGAGACCAGCCTGGCGAATGTAGTGAAACCCGTGTCTACTAAAAATACATACAAAAAAATTAGCCAGATGTGGTGGCACAAGCCTGTAATCCTGGCTACTTGAGAGGCTGAGGCAGGAGAATCTCTTGAACCTGGGATGTGGACATTGCAGTGAACCAAGATCGCACCAGTCCACTCCAGCCTGGGTGACAGAGCGAGACTCCATCTCAAAAAAAAAACAAAAAAAGGTGTTATTTAAGGTGTTTTTTAATGTAATGGCTAAGAACTATTTTGTTTGGTCACTGCTAACAATGCAATGTGTTTCAAGACAAGATGACCCAGAGATGTTCACAGTAAGTCAGAATAATCAAAAAGGGAATTGTTCCCAGTGATATTTTTTCACTTGAACTCCAGTTCCCCTCCATAGTTTTCAATGAACACTAAATGCCAATTTATATTAATTGGGTGAGAACAGAAACTATCCTTTCAAACTGATCCTTCATTTTAAAAAAGGGGGACTTCTAAAAGATGAATATTTGTGATTTAGCCTTTGAATTTATTTCACATTTCTTATGACTGATTTTCATTATGATCAAAAATATTATGCTGTGTAAAGATACTGAAAGGCTCCTTCTCTGGTTCCCAAAGGCAGGCAATACAATTACTGTGAAAGGTCAATTAGCCCCACACTAATTGGCCAGTGCAGGCCTGGGCCTTGTCACCTCCATGTCCCTCCCGCCACAGGCCTGAGACCTTTCTGCTGCTCATGAGGATCCTACACCAGAGGGGCTCCATAGGGGGCGGGCGGTGGGGGTGGGGGGGAACCGCTCAGGAATCACTCGGTTTGGCTACATGCCAGCAACTGCAGTAAGTGATTTAGTTTTGAAGAGCAGAGGACAGTGCTGTTTGAGCATGTAGGGTCAGGATTTCACTTCTCTGGGTTCCCTCTTTCATGAATACAAAGGATATCGGATCACCAAAGCTATGCCCATTAAACCCACTTTAAAAGTGTGTTTTATATTGTCAACATTGCAAGAAATGCCTCAAGTATCACTTCTTTTTTCTTTAAGTATTATTTTATTACTAGTTGTGATAAATATTATGAACACTTTAAAATATATATATTTTATTTGACAGAATTAAATTAATGTTTTTAAAGCCATGGAATACGCTGTATAGAATTACTGGGGTCAGGGTTTGAGAGCTTAACAACACACCCTCTTGATGAAGCTGACCTGGAAACTCAGGCACGTCGGGGAGGTCAGCACTACCCAACAGAACCACATGCGAGTTTATGCCACGCTCCCCAAATTCCAATGGTTGCGATTAACACTCAAAATCATATACCTCCGTGATTGCAAAACAACATCTGCGCAAGGTGTTTACTGTGGGATTATTTATAATAGAAAATTATCGGCTGGGTGCAGTGGCTCATGCTTGTAATCCCAGCACTTTGGGAGGCTGAGGTGAGCAGATCACCAAGACCAGCCTGGCACATGTGGCAAAACCTGGTCTCTACTAAAAATACAAGAATTAGCCGGGTGTGATGGTGCGTGCCTGTAATCCCAGCTACAGGCTGGGAGGCTGAGGCAGGATACTCGTTTGAGCCAGGAGGCGGAGGTTGCAGTGAGCCTAGATCGGGCCACTGCACTCCAGCCTGGGTGACAGAGTAAGCCTGTATCTGAAAAAAAAAAAAAGAAAAGAAAAGGAAAAAAAATTTTCAGAAACAAGTGAAATGCCTGACCATAGAAGACAAGTACAATCTGTGAAGAAAAAAGAAAACAAAGCAGAAAATAGAATATAGTAAGGGACTTTCTATGTCAAAAGCAAAGAAAATTAAGAACATACAAAAGTAGCTGTTTTTGTAAAAGGAAACGTAGAAAGGAAAATCGAAGTTAGTGAAAATGGTTACCTATGAGGGAGTAGGGAAATGGGTTAAAGGGATAGAATGGGAGCCATGTTTCCCTAACGTGACTATCTACAGTTTCAGGTGTGAGGCACAGAAAATGTTTCACACAATCACAACAATACTTACTAAATAAAAAGGAGGAAAAAAGCAAACTCTAAAACTGAAAATTACCAGAAACATATTGAGCTGATAATGTCAGTACATAAATAAAAGTAGTTCACGTAACTTTTGGACACAGTGCTCTGTATATCCTTTAGTACAAAAAAAGGAACCCAAAAGAAATTTTGTACTTTATTTACTAAGTTGATTACTGGTATGATATAGGTGTAGGAATTCAGAAACTATTTGTATTTATGTTAAGATGAAAAATTACTAAACTTACTGCTGTTTTTGGAAACCGAGTTTTTCACAGTGGCTGAAGAAGGTGAGAAGGAGCTTCATGATGTTGGAGTTGAAATAAAGGGAACAAAATGTACTTATGAATTTTAAAAAAATTCTATTCATTGAGGGGAAATTACTCACCTATCCAGAAGTTGCAGAATAATGAGACCCATGTATCTGTTCATCACCTTATTCAACAATTATCAATTTGAGTCCAACCTTGTTTTATCAGTATGAATTATCATGGATAAATGATATTATCAATATCACTACCCACTTTCCCTTCCTATATTATTTTGAGACAAATCTCAGATATCATATTATTTACTCAACAAAAATGATCAATATGTATCTCTATGAAGGAGGAATTTTCCTATAAAACATAACTAGAATACCACTAGAGGAACTGAAAAATTACAAATAAGCATTTAATAGCATCAAATATTTATGTGTCCATAATTTTAATTGTTTCCAAATCTGTTTGAATCGAGATCCAAACAAGTCCATATTTTGGGACTGGAAGGAATGTATATTATATCTTCTTTTAATTTTATTTATTTATTTATTTATTTATTTATTTATTTATTTTGCGAGACCAGGTCTCCCTCTGTCACTCAGGCTGGAGTGCAGGCATGATCAGGGCTCATTGCAGTCTCGGCTTCCAGGGCTCAGGGGATTCCTCACCTCAGCCTCCCCAGTAGCTGGGACAACTGGAACATGCCACCACACCCAGCTAATTTTTTGTATATGCCATACAGACAGGGTTTTGCCATGTTGCCCAGGCTGGTCTCAAACTTCTGGGCTCAAGTGATCTGCCTGCCTCAGCCTTCCAAAGTGTTGGGATTACAGGCCTCAGCTACTGTGCCTGGCGTTCAATGTTTTTTTATTATTAAGACATAACTAATATATTGTAGTTCTCCCTTTTAAAGTGTATAATTCAGCAGTGTTTAGAATATTTGCAAGGTTGTGCAGCCATCAACACTCTCTAATTTCACAACATTTTCTCTTAAGTTGCTTTTACAAGTTCCCTCACCCATCTCTCTTCCTGTTTTTACAATTAAATTTGAAGAAAAATGGGTTAATCCATTGTAGAATTTCTCATAATCTAAATTTTGCCAGTTGCATATGGGTGGTATTACTGAACAAGTTTCTACATTGTCCTTATTTCTGAAAATTTTATATTTGTGGCCAGGTGCAGTGGCTCACGCCTGTAATCCCAGTGCTTTGGGAGGCCGAGGCAGGTGGATCACAAGGTCAGGAGATCGAGACCATCCTGGCTAACATGGTGAAACCCCGTCTCTACTAAAAATACAAAAAATTAGCCGGGTGTGGTGGCAGGTGCCTGTAGTCCCAGCTACTCGGGAGGCTGAGGCAAGAGAATGGTGTGAACCTGGGAGGTGGAGCTTGCAGTGAGTGGAGATTGCACCACTGCACTCCAGTCTGGGCGACAGAGCAAGACTCTGTCTCAAAAAAAAAAAAAAAAAAAAAAAAAAGTTATATTTGATTCTACAGGCTTGACTAGGTTTAGGCTTAATATGTTTTGCTGGGATTCCTGTAAGGGTGCTGCTTTGTTCTTCAAGAAGGAAGCACTATGTGACTATGCCTGAGTCTGACTACATTTGGCTGTAGTGTATCTTCTTTATGGAAGATACGCTAAAATTGTAAAATGGTGATCTTTTAATATTATCACTTCTTCTCAAACTATTAGATAAAATATTTCTATCAAGATAAATTTTCCCTCAATAGCTATTTTGTTACTCAGAGATAAATTTTGTATAGGAAGGCAGAATAAATGCTCTATTATTTTCTTGGTTTATACATTTTCAAAATAAGTTGACTCTAGCAATGAATAAAAATGCAATTTTTAAAAGCATTATTAAAAAATTATAGAAAAGGCCGGGTGCGTGGCTCATGCCTGTAACCCCAGCACTTTGAGAGGCCAAAGCAGGTGGATCACTTGAGATAAGGAGTTGGAGACCCACCTGGCCAACATGGTGAAACCCTGTCTCTACTAAAAATACAAAAATTAGCCAGGCATGGTGGTGGATGCCTGTAATCCCAGCTACTTGGGAGGCTGAGGCAGGAGAATCGCTTGAACCTGGGAAGCAGAGGTTGCAGTGAACCAAGACCACACAATCGCACTCCTGCCTGGGTAACAAGAGTGAAAATCCGTCTCAAAAAAAAAAACGAAATTACAGACACACACATATTAATGATGTCCATCGATTGTACTTATTATTTTGATTGGTGGTTATCTATAGCTAATTGGTACATCTTAGAATAGGTTCCTGAACTGTGGCAGAGGCGCAAGAGTCTTTGGTAGCTTCCCTGCCATCCTGTATGACAAGAGACTCCAGTCTGCTTTGAACACTTTTTGTTCTAGACCTGTAATAAATCATTTTGACAAATAAAAATGGCATTCAAAGATGACGATGTGGATGGTTAGAGACACTCATTGCTACTGGATTCATAAAGGTTTGTCAGCTTTTTCAGTGACAAGAGGTATGTTTTGTTCGTTTTTTAAAGATAAAATACATCATGAGTTCAATCTGATATTTCCCATTCAAACCGAGGAGTAGAGGGTTTTAAATAATCTCCTTTGTCTTCCATCTTAATCTTCTTTTCTCTTGTTCAAAATCGTGAAAATGAAACGATTAGATGTCACATAATTACTCATTATTTTAGACTACATTATATACACAATGTGAATGATACCATTAAATTGATTACTAATCATAGTTTAAGTTTTTCTGCTTGTAGTTCTTTTTGTCTTGGGATGTACCTCATTAAAGATGTATAGTCAAACTGCTGTATTCTAAAGTCACTTGGAATAATGTGGCTATGATTACAACTAAAGATACTTGCATTAATTTTTTTGACTTTATTTTTTATTCTTAGAACTTTCTATTTAAAATATTTAATTCTGTTTTATAATTATGGAAAATATTTTCAAGTTTCTAAAGTCAAACTTTAAAAACATAAAATTGTCAAAGATGTCTCACTTCTACTTTTGTCTGTTTAATATATTCACTATCTTTTTGTTTGTTTTTAGATTTCTGCTTTACCTCTTTAACAGAAGCTGGTGTGTGTGTGTGTGTGTATTTAAGCACCTTTCTTAGATAATTGATAGCATGTTATATACTTTTTTCACTTAATTTCCCCTACAATTAATTCTACAGTAGTATATACACATTTCCTTATTATTTTTCACAACCATACAGTAACCTCACGTGTGGATAAATCATAGTTTATTCAACCAATACCCTATGTTCTATGACAAATGAGGTCCCACTGGTCAAGTTTGGGAAAATATAAATACAAAAAAGAATAGATTGATAACAGGTTATAATACATTAAAGAAAAAATCCATGAACATATGATAATATTAAAAAGTATACGTGTGAGGAGTAAGAAAGAGTTCTTCCATACAGAACAACAGAATAAATACGGCAAGAACTGTCGGCACAATCATATTTTTGAAGGCACTGATATAATAATTAATTCACTCAAGGATCACCAGTAGAAGCTACAGCAAATGGATCTAAGATTGGTGGGAATCGGGATTTTGGCAGTTTCCAAGTATCTGCCCACAGATTCCCTAATAATTTCATAAGAGTAGGGTTATTTCTGCAATGGGAGATTTGGCAGGCATAACTGTAACTAAGATTCACACGGGCATTGTCAGTTACAAAGGATTCAGCATTAACGACAACAAAGTTTAACCCAAATTTAGCAATGAGGAGACAATAAAACAAATCGAGGTTGCAGGATAATTCTGCAAACAACTGACCCTTACAATTCAAATTTTTGAAGGTGCAAATTAGGTGTGTGTGAGAAGACTGTTCTATACTAAAGCAAAATAAAGATACATGATAACTGAATGTGATCTGTATATTTGACTAAACTTTTGGTCAGAATAATTTAAAAAATTATCCAAAGCATACAAACAACCTTTAAAACTCATCAGTAAATAAATAAACAAACATTAAAAAAGGGCCAAAGGCTTTAACAGATACCTCACCAAAGAAGATACAGAGATGGCAAAGAAGTAGGCTCCATATCTTATGTCCTCAGGGAGCAGCAAATTAACGCAAGATACCACTACACGCCAATTAGAATAAATCCCAGAACAAAAGCAACACCAAATACTGGTGAGGACGTGGAATAACAGAACTCTCGTTCATTGCTACTGGGAAAGCAAAACGGTATAGTCACTTTGGAAATCTGGTGGTTTCTTACAAAACTAAACATACTATAACCATACAATGCAGCAATACCTGGAGTATTTACCCAAAGGAGTTGAAAACTAAAATCATGTCCACACAAAAGCCTGCACACAGATGTTTACAGCAGCTTTATTCAGGATTGCCAAAATTGTATGCAACCAACATGTTCTTCATGAGGTGAATGGATAAAGTATCATACATACAGATCATGGAATATTATTGAGCACTAAAGAGAAATGAAGTATCAAGCCAGGAAATGACATGGAGGAACATTAAGTGCATATTACCAAGTGAAAGAAACCAATTTGAAAAGGCTACATATTGTCTGATTCCAATTTGAAAAGGCCACATGTTGTATTATACGACATTCGGAAAAAGGCAACACTATAGAGACATTGAAAATATCAGTAGTTGCCAGGGACTGAGGGATGACCGAGGGATGAATAGAGACAGCACAGAGAATACTTAAGGCAGTGAAAATACTCAGGGTGATACTATGTTGATGGATAAATATCATTATACATTTGTCCAGACCCATAGAGTGTACACCAAGAGTGAACCCTCATGTAAGCTATAAATGTGAAGTGATTACAATGTGTCAATTTAGGTTTATCAGCTGCAAAAAATGTACCGCTCTGGTGGGGGATGTTGATAATGGAGGGGGTATGGGCACATTTGGGCAGGGAGTAGATGGGAAATACCTTCCTCTCTATGATGTGAACCTCAAACTGCTAAAAAATAAATAAATAAAGGCTTAAAAAAGCTATAAAGGACAATTTGGGAACAATTAGGAGGATCTTTGAACATGGACTACAAAAGAAATATCATCGTATCGATGTTAAATTCCTTGAAATTTACATCACACATTACAGCGGCTACGCAGAAGATTGCCCTTTGCCTTTGTAGATATAGACTGAAGTGTTTAGGACCAAAATGTCAGTCTATCTGCAATTATGTTTAGCCTCTTGAGAGACAGAGGAAAAAAAGGAGGGGAAGGTGTAAGTGAGAGAGACAAAGAAAGATAAAGCAAATGTGGCGAAGTGTTAACAGTTGGGGACTCTGGAGAAAGGTTGTACAGATATTTGCTATAAATAGATTTTTTAAAAAATTGTTTTTAAAGGTTTGAATCTCCTAAAATATCTTCATACTCAGTCACTAAATGGAAAGTAACCATTGAAAATAAGAAATGTTAGCGAGGTGAGGTGGCTCACGGCTGTAATCTCAGGACTTTGGGAGGCTGAGGTGGGTGGATCACTTGAGCTCAGGAGTTCAAGATCAGCCTGGCCAACATGGTGAAACCCTGACTCTGACTCTACTAAAAATACAAAAAATTAGCCAGGGGTGGTGGCAGGAGCCTGTAATCCCAGCTACTTGGGAGGCTGAGGCAAGAGAATCGCTTGAACCTGGGAGGCTGAGGTTGCAGTGAGCTGACATTGCACCACTGCACTCCATCCAGCCTGGACGACAGAGACTCCATTAAAAAAGAAAGAAAGAAAGAGAGAGAGAGAGAGAGAGAGAAAGAAAGAAAGAAAAAGAAAGAAGGAAAGAAAGAAAGAAAAAGAAAGAAAGAAAGAAAGAAAGAAAGAAAGAAAGAGACAGAAATAGAGAAGAGAAGAGAAGAGAAAAGAAAAGAATCCTCTGTCTTAATCCTGAGTTCTAATTTGATTGCCTTGTGGTCTGAGAGACTGTTTGTTATGATTTCTGTTCTTTTGCATTTGCTGAGGAGTGTTTTACTTCCAATTATGTGGTCAGTTTTAGAACAAGTGCTATGTGGTGCTGAGAAGAATGTATATTCTGTTGATTTGGGGTGCAGAGTTCTGTAGATGTCTATTAGGACCGCTTGGTCTAGAGCTGAGTTCAAGTCCTGAATAACCTTGTTAATTTTCTGTCTCGTTGATCTGTTTAATACTGACAGTGGGGTGGTAAAGTCTCCCACTATTATTGTGTGGGAGTCTAAGTCTCTTTGTAGGCCTCTAAGAAGTTGTTTTATGAATATGGGTGCTGCTGTATTGGGTGCATATATATTTAGGATAGTTAGCTCTTCTTGTTGCATTGATCCCTTTACCATTATGTAATGCCCTTCTTTGTCTTTTTTTATCTTTGTTAGTTTAATGTCTGTTTTATCAGACTAAGATCGCAAACTCTCCTTTTTTTTTGCATTCCATTTGCTTGGTAAATATTCCTCCATCCGTTTATTCTGAGCCTGTGTCTCTGCACATGGGAAGGGTCTCCTGAATACAGCACACTGATGGGTACTGACTTTTTATCCAATTTGCCAGTCTGTGTCTTTTGATTGGGGCATTTAACCCATTTACAATTAAGGTTAATACTGCTATGTGTGAATTTGATCCTGCATTCATGATCCTAGCTGGTTATTTTGCACATTAGTTGCAGTTTCTGGAAACTGAACAACCTGCTCCTGAATGACTACTGGGTAAATTATGAAATTAAGGCAGAAATAACAAAGTTCTTTGAAACCAATGAGAACAGAGACAATGTACCAGAATCACTGGGACACAGCTAAGGCAGTGTTAAGGGGTAAATTTATAGTACTAAATGCCCACATCAGAAGGAGGGAAATATCTAGAATTGACACCCTAACATCACCATTAAAAGAACTAAAGAAGCAAGAGAAAAGAAATTCAAAAGCTAAAAGGCCAGGCATGGTGGCTCACTCCTCTAAACCCAGCACTTTGGAAGGTTAAGGTGGGTGGATCACTTGAAGCCAGGAGTTCAAGACCAGCCTGGCCAACATGGTGAAACCCCATCTCTACTAAAAATACAAAAATTAGCTGGGCATGGTAGCGTGTGCCTGTAATTCCAGCTACTTGGGAGGCTGAGGGAGGAGAACTGCTTGAACTGAGACCTGGAAGGTAGAGGTTACAGTGAGTGGAGATGGCACCACTGTACTCCAGCCTGGGCTACAGAGTGAGACTCTATCTCAAAAAAAAATAAAAAATAAAAAAATAAAAGCTAGAAGACGACAAGAACTAACTAAGATCAGAGCAGAACTGAAGGAGACAGAGACATGAAAAACCCTTCCAAAAAATCAATGAATGCAGGAGCTGTTCACATATACACCATGGAATACTATGCAAGCATAAAAAAGAATGAGATCATGTCCTTTGCAGGGATATGGATGAAACTAGAAACCATCATCCTCAGCAAACCAACACAGGAACAGAAAAAAACACTGCATCCATGCCATAAAATACAACTCAGCATAGTATTCCATGGTGTATAAAAAGGATGAGTTCATGTCCTTTGCAGGGACATGGATGCAGCTGGAAACCATCATTCTGACAAACTGTCACAAGGACAGAAAACCAAACCCCGCATGTTCTCACTCATAGGTGGGAATTGAACAATGAGAACACATGGACACAGGGAGGGGAACATCACACACTGGGGCCTGTCGGGGGGTGGGGGGCTAGGGAAGGGATAGCATTAGGAGAAATACCTAATGTAAATGATGAGTTGACGGGTGCAGCAAACCACCATGGCACATGTTTACCTATGTAACAAACCTACACGTTCAGCACATGTATCCCAGAACATAAAGTAAAATTAAAAAAAAAAATAAGAAAATAAGAAATGTGGTACTACTACAAAATTTTTAGGATGAAAAATTGTATGTATTTCATGCTATCTGTCGTGAATTCAGCTATCTAACCTGCTATATCCTACACATAGCTTACAAACTGACCTAAGAAAGGAGGGAAAAATGAAAGCAAAATCCAAAGTTGCTTATAAAAAAGAAATCTTTGTTTTGGAATATGAGAAAGCTATTGTATAAATACAGATGACCAATATGGTTTAAATAGAAGAATTATAGTCAAATACCATAGCAAATGAGTTAAAATTTTGCAGCTCATTACAGTTTTGAGGTCTCTAAAGTGAATAAGCATAATACCCAAAATAGTGACTTTGTAGAATCCTAAAATCCAGTTATGCAGTCTACAGCAGCAGTCCTGAATCTTTTTGGCACCAGGGAGTGGTTTTGTGGAAGACAACATTTCCACAGATGGGGGCAATGGGGATGGGGTGTGGTTTGTGGATGAAACTGGTCCACCTCAGATCATCAGGCATTAGTTAGATTGTCGTAAGAAGCACACAGCCTAGATACCTCACACGTGCAGTTCACAATAGGGTTTGCACTCCTATGAGAATCTACTGCCACTGCTGATCAGACAGGAGCTCCAGCGTCATGCTCATCTGCCCATGCTCACCCCCTGCTGTGCAGCCCAGGTCCTCACAGGCCACAGACAGGTTCTGGCGCCACGGGGGTTGGAGACCCCTGGTATAGAGCAACGCATGGGCAAAAGCACTGCATGAGTAATCAAGGTCAAAGGCAGAATTAATGGATGTTCTAATTTACTATGGAGGCAACATAGCAAAACCTCTTAAACATTTTACAACAAAGATCCTGTCCATATTACAATCTTCAAACAGATATGGACTTCCATACAAGAAGAGTATATTAAAAAAAAAATCCACACTCTCTCAGATGTTCACCCAAAGTGATAAAAATGGAAACAATAGAGAGAATCACATCTGTTAAAATCCATATTAGAAAGTATACAAATAAAAGTGCTTATGATAAACAGCTAATGAGAATAAATGGATACACTATTAAGCTATCTTGGCAGAATTTATCAATGTCTTAGATGTACATGCAGAAATTCTCACATATGTCCTCAAAAACACATGTACATGGATGTCCTTTGCAACCACAGTAAAAACCATGGCAACAATCTAAACAGTCATCAATATTGGGCTGGCTGCCATTCATACATACAATTGGTAAACATTTGTTATAACTGTAGAAGTACACGGAAAAGAAGGCGGTCTATTTTTTAAATAAAATCAGCAAGTTGCAGAATAGCATGCACTATTATTATTAGCCCATTTGTCTGTATGTTGTATATCATTCTGTATATGCATTAACTTATTGGGTACACATAGCAAATTTTGATTAACTCTGAAGAATGGGATTAAGTGATGGAAGAGAGGAATTTGTATGTTTCTGAAATTTTAAAAAGTCTAAGCACACATTACTTTGATAATTTTAAAAAGACACCTGGGAAATTATTTGCAAGTAAAATACTCATTTAATTCCTGATAAGCTTTCCTTTCTTTCTTTCTCTCTCTTTTTTTTTTTTTTGACAGAAAAGATAATGACAGTAAATGCTTTACTTAGAATAGAATGGAATTTTTTTTTCTACTTTTCTGTCAATGTCTTTATGGATGATGTTGTCATCTTCATTTTGTCACTGTTAGTTGTAACTTCTTTCTGACCTATGTTTTACCCTTTCTGGCTATAAGCTCATTTTACACACAGTTATTTATATGAACAGTTGGGAGCCACTCACTCACCTCTCTTTTGAGAAAATAAAAATATATTTGTGCTTTATAACTTTTATTATCTTTATGCCAATAAGTCTTTTTATTTTCACCTAAGATTTGTGTCTATTTTTGGAATGGCAGAGATGCTGGAAATCATATTTCAATCCAATTGAAATGTACGTGTGAGTGTGTGTGTTTGTATGTATGCATGGTTTTATGTCTTTAGAATTCTTTGTGAGTGCTCCAGTAAATCTGGTGCCTTCTGAGACGACAAGAGAGGATTAGGGAAATGGTATGAGTCTTTTGTAACTATCTCAATGAAAAAGTAGAGAAGCATAGAGTGAAAAAATCCTTAGAACAGTCTTGCTCTGTCGCCCAGGCTGGAGTGCAGTAGCACGATCTCGGCTCACTGCAACCTCCGCCTCCCAGATTAAAGCAGTTCTCATGCCTCAACGTCTGAGTAGCTGGGATTGCAGGTATGCGCTATCACACCCAGCTAATTTTTGTATTTTTAGTAGAGACAGGGTTTCGCCATATTGGCCAGGCTGGTCTCAAACTCCTGACCTCAAGTGATTCACCCACCTCAGCTTCCCAAAGTGCTGGGATTACAAGCAGGAATAAATGCTACTGTATTAAAAGTATTAGATCCTGATCCCTGCTTGATGTGTTAAGCTCAGTGTCCTCTATCTGAAATAAAGATACACACTAGCGTGTTCTCCAGATGCACCTTAATTTTACCTGAACAATATTCTAAAATTTTCAAATTATAGCACAAACATACTAAGTACACATATAATTCACAAAAATTAAAAACATATATTTAGCCAAAAGTAAATAAAATCAGTAAAATAAACAAATCTGAGAACTTCATGAATGGCAACCACAGCCTAAATGCAAAGAAGGAATAAAACAGCTACTTCTTGGCTCTTGGGCTTTCATGGGCCCAGGATCCACTAATGTAAGAGTAATTTCAGAGATTTTGAAGGGTAACTGGGTATATTTATGTATTGTGTTATTTCTTTCTTTTTTTTTTTTTTTTTGAGATAGAGTTTTGCTCTTGTTGCCCAGGCTGGAGTGCAATGGTGCAATCTCGGCTCACTGCAACGTCCACCTCTCGGGTTCAAGTGATTCTCTTGCCTCAGCCTCCCAAGTAGCTGGGATTACAGACATGTGCAACCATGCCCAGCTAATTTTGTATTTTTAGCAGAGACCAGGTTTCTCCATGTTGGTCAGGCTGGTCTCGAACTCCTAACCTCAGGTGATCCACCCGCCTCGGTCTCCCAAAGTGCTGGGATTACAGGCGTGAGCCACCACGCCCGGCCATATTGTGTTATTTCATCTCACATCTTGACCTTGAACTCTGCCAGTTCTCCTGTAAATAGCAATTCCACTGTAGTTACTTACATTTGAAGTTTGGGCAGTTTTTGATAAATATCCTTATTACTGGATTTTCTTTTCAAAATGAACAAGAATATTGGACAACTCAGGTCCTCCGTTTGAAGACATTCACAGCTGAGAATGATATTCGTATACATCTGGGCTACAGACTAGCAGTTCATCTAGTTAATCAGTTACTATGTAGCCAACCTCACACGTTGCTATTTACTGCCAATATGCTGCACAGCTACAAGTATTATGGGCTAAATTGTGTCCCCTCACAAGTCATACATTGAATTCCAAACCCCCAGTATCCCAAATGTGACTGTTTGGAGATAGGGCCTTTACAGAGGTAACCAAGTTAAAATGTCAGCATTAGGGTGGGTCTTATCTAACATGAGTGGAATCCTTTTAAGATGAGATTCAGGTATAGACAGACACAGAAAACAGACCATGTGAAGGTACACGGAGAAGACAGGCATCTGTAAGCCCAGGAGAGAGGCCACAGAAGGAATCGACCCTACTGACACCTTGACTTTGGAATTGTGAGAAAATAAACATATTATTTATTTAAGCCACCCAGTCTGTAGTGAAGGCTCATTTTATACAAGAATTATACAACATTTTACTGGTCCCTCTAGAATTCTATAGCAGCAGGCATGTATCAGGGATCTTCACAGATATTTTGGAGATTTTTTTTTTTTTTTTTTTTTTTTCCGAGAGGGCCTCTGGCATATACTCTTGACATAACATCTGGGCACCATGGGTAGTACCTCCTTTATGTCAGATACTTCATTTTAATTAGGGGATGACTGCATTATTTCAAGACAAAGCAGGTGTAGGTTATTATTGGGTGTTGTATCAAAGAAATAAAGAAATGTAGGATGACATGGGGTTATTCATTTCTGCATTGAAAATAAGGGGAAATAAGGAGTTATATAGTAGGATCTTTGCAATTACACTGAAACCAGTATAGTGCGTGCTTGTTGAATGAATGAATATCAGTAATAACTCTCAAGAACTGTATTAAGCACCATATTTACTAAATATCTAACATATTATTTGTAATCATCAAACCACACTGATAAATAAGTATTGTAGCAGAGACAGCTGGCACCTCATCGAAATCTGTTTCCTCCTCTTCCCCGACACCAGATGACCTGATTTCCCAAATTCCTTAACATTTAGGGTTGGCTACACTGATTCCTTTTATCTGATGGGTATGACTAGAAGAGATGTGTGCCACTTTGAAGCCAAAGCATGTTCACAGAAGTTGTAGTGAACGTAGACAGACAACAAACAGATAAATACACGACAAAATGGTTGATAAATGTGTGTGGCGGTGGGGGCATAGATGGAGAGATGGGCAAAATACAAGTTAGAGACAAACTCTCAACTGTAAGCTGGGAGCTCACATCCTATGGTTTCAACCACACAACCAAAGACTACAAAATGCAGCGTGGCAGCATAATCAAATTTACATCATCAGGTTTTGGATTGTCAATAAACTTTCTAGAGATTACTCTGCACAGCCAAAATTTTAAAATGATATCAGATACAACAGCTAAAATTACTGGGTTGAAACTGGAAGCTTCCTTTTTAAACAGAGCTGTAAATGTATAAAATGCCACATTAGGGCACAGGTTTTATCACGTTTATTTGCTAGCTAATTATTGAATCCAAAGCCTTTCCAAACTTGTTTTTGGATGTTCTTGTGTTTGTTTGTTTGTTTGTTTGTTTGTTTTTCCTAAATCTGTATAGCCGTGAGCCTTGATCTTCATGTTTTCTTTCTCAGAAATCAATCATTCCTTTGTGCTACATACCACCTCCTCCTTCCTGATAGTATGTAGGCCATCTTCAAACTCCCTACAACTTCACCAACATTTCCAACTCATTTTCATACTCTTAAGCCCACTGGCATTATACATGCAATACTGACTCCAATAAAATTTATCATGTGGGATTAGCATAAGCAGAGGTGGCAAACTTCTCATTTGTTGCTCCCAAAAACAAAATGCTAGATCTCTCTCAAGTAAGAAGAAACTTGTATCACAGTGTGGTTTGGATGGTTGCTATGACAATATTGAGTTCTTCTTTGAGAAAGACCATGATAAGGCATTCATTAGGAACATAAGTACCTAGCAGTGAGGGTTGTTTTCTTTTTCATTTTTAAAATATCTGGCCAAGTAGCTGGCGTTTAAACAGATCAAGCATTTTACCTACATTCTCCAAACTTTAATTTCATAACGACTCCTTGAAATAAGATGATGGACAACAAAACTGGAGCTCAAAGAGATGCATAACTTACCTAAAGGGATATCACTGGATTTGCATCCAGGTTCATCTTGTAAAACCACGTTGAACTGCTTACCTTGACTGCATAAATCAGCAATGAGTACAGATATCTACTTTAATTAACACATCTAAATCTTGCTTCATTCTATAACCAAAGCAGTTAAAGGGTAGAATTTGGAAGCACTTAAGATGAACCCTCCAATTCTTCTCTATTGTCTCCAAAGGCTGTCCCATCTAATGGTACAGATGTGTGAAACTCAGAAAAATGATAACAGATTACAGATGAGACGCAACGAAAGCTTCCAGCCAGGAAGGTGGGTGAGGCAGATACACAAGATCATGAATTTCCAGAGGAACATATCACAATTCTGATTTGTCTGTGAGGAAAAGACATGATGTCTCCCTATAAAAATTCACTGCACATTGCCAGGCATGGGGGTTCTCGCCTGTAATCCCAGCAGTTTGGGAGTCTGAGGCAGGAGGATTGCTTGAGCCCAGGAGTTCAGAATCAGCCTGGACAACATGGCAAAACTCTGTCTCTACAAAAAAATATAAAAATCAGCTGGGCATGGTGGCACATGCCTGTGGCCCCAGATACTCAGGAGGCTGAGGTGGGAGGATCGCTTGAGTCTGGGAGGTCCAGGCTGCAGTGAGCCATGATCACGCCACTGCACTCCAGCCCGGGCAACAGAGAGAGACCTTGCTCCTTGCAAAAAAATCACTGGACATAATGAAATTATGAACATAAGAAAAGGTTGGATTTAAGGGCTATTTTAATGTAATTCCCATCATTTTCATCATTCTTTTGTGATTCATATTATTTACCATGGAAGACTTCTATTTAAATCAAAAGGATTAACTGGGAGGGACACATTGATAACAAATAACTAGCTATCACAAATAGAAATTTGTGAAGGGATGGAATGTGAGAAAATTAGCTTTGATTATGAAAAATGAAAGAGAAAAGCCTAATGTAGAATTCGCAGCTAAGTGGGGGCAACCCATGCCAATCATTTCAAAGGCTGGTCACACCCGAGGCGTGACTAACCCAGCAGCAGATGGAACCTGGATTCTACATTTCACCATGCTTGGGGTGGGCTTGGGGCTCCATGACCCACAATTTTCCCACTGCATTTCCCGGGCCAAATGCCTCAGGTTCTGTCTTATTCCTGAATCCTGTTCATGATTAGAATCATGCTCAAGAGCTAAAATCTTCTTCTGAACTTAAGCCCCACTGACGGAAGCACTGAATATGCCTAACTCTTACAGTTTCCCTCCCTGCCTGGAAGTGGGCTCTATACCAAGCCAGGTGGTCCAGAGCCACTCTTCTGCCCACATCCTATCCTCATCCTCATCTTAAATGTAGCCAACGAGGAAAAACATCCATTCTGGTTTTGGCTGCTGGTAGCAGGCAGGGGGTCTAAGGTAGCTCTTGAGTGTCTCACTCCCTGATCTGTGTATCCGCCTTGTATGAGCAGCATCTGTGACTATGAAGAATGCCACCCGTGTGATTAGGTTACACTATAGGGCCAAGGAGAGGGGGGGTTTCAGATATACGTCAAGTCTGTAATTGGCTGGCTTGTTCAGCAAAAGGGAGATTTTCCCCGGCGGGCCTGAACTACTAAAAAGAAGTGTGTAAGTGAGCTCCATGAAACGGGGTCTCAAGTTCAGAGACATGAAGTGACAGAGACTTCACGTTCCTGCTAGGCTTGAAGAAGCAAGTCATCGTAAGTTCTACAGCTGCAAGAAAGTGAACTTCTCCGAAAAGGACACGGAGCCCTCACCGAGGCCCCCACCAACCCCTTATTGTAGCCTCATGAGCCCCTAAGCAGAGGACCCATTAAACCAAGCCCACAAACATGGAAATGGTGAAACACTCACATTTTTCTACCATGATACCATTTACAAACATCGGATACATTTATCATTCAAAGGATTCTTGCCATGTGCAGATACCTATGCTCGGCTGCTGAGGAAGGCTGAAGCCCCTTGAGGACAAAGAAACATGAGCTTGTTGTCATTTAATCAAAACGGGCTCTTGAAGCTTAGGTCAGCGGTACCATTGTGAAGTCTGTTTTTCACTTTAAGGCCATGTGAGACAAAGAGATCTGTTGTTGTCCGTAGGGTTTTACTACAACATAGGATGTGGAATATGGCAAAAGTATAGTTTCCTACACATGGGTTTCCTAGGATGGCAGTAATCAAGTACCACAAACTAGCGGTTTAAACAACAGAAATGCACTGTCTCACAGCTCTGGAGGCCAGACCCTGAAATCAAGGCATCGGCAGGGCTGGTTCCTTCTGAGGGCTGGGAGAGAAGGACCTGCTCCAGGGTGCTCTCCTTCCTTGTAGATATCCACCTTCCCCTTGTGCCTGCACATCGTCCTGCCTCTGTGCTTGTCTGTCTCTCTTGTTTTTCCCCCTTTTTCTAAGGACACTTATATTGGATTAAGGCCCAGCCTAATGACCACACTTTCACTTGATTACCACTGTAAAGACCTGATCTCTCCAAATAAGGTCACATTCCCAGGTGCTTCAAAATAGGTTTTGTTTGGCCAGGCATAGTGGCTCATGCCTGTAATCCCAGCACTTTGGGAGACTGAGGCAGGTGGATCACTTGAGCTCAGCAGTTCGAGACCATGGCCAACATGATGAAAACCTGTCTCTACTGAAAATACAAAAATTAGCCGGGCATGATGGCAGGTACCTGTAATCCCAGCTACTTAGGAGGCTGAGGCAGGAGAATTACTTGAACCTGGGAGATGGAGGTTGCAGTGAGCCGAGATAACTCTAGCCTGAGCCAACAGAGTGAGACACTGTCTCAAAAAAAAAAAAAAAAAGATTTTTTGAAGAACACAATTCACCCCCATAATGCCCATAATAGAGGAAGGAGAGAGCATCCAAGGACTAGGTACCTTACTGGAGGGCAGACAGCCAGCTGCCTCTGCTGTGGCAGCAAGACACCAAGGTGACCCTCCCAATTTCAATAGCCGTGGGATCATCAAGGGCAGGAGAAAGGGAAAGGAAGAACCTTGAATGTGACTGCATATCTAAGTTCCTAAATTGAAACAGAATGACCTACCTGGAAGTAAGAGTATGATTTTTTTCTTTCCTTCTGAGAGTGGAAATGATGGCTTGTGAGAAAGTTGAAACATAGAGAAAGTTTCATTTCAGCTTATCTGAGTTGTGCTGCATGAATATTTTTATTCGCCTCCTATGTCCTGAGCATGAGAATTGAGCACCAGAGGAAGAATCCAAGACTCCTTCACTTTATCCCCAGTCCACAGACCGACCATTGTCCTCAGCAATAGGCTGACTGTCATTCCCTCCCATTTTGCATGCAGGGATTGTACACACTGAAAAACTCCCTTCTGTCTAACCTCCCCTGCAGCAGGTCAAGTATAGTTTTTTGCTTTAATATAAGATATCTGTTGTACTAAGACTTCATTGAATAAGTTTCTTAAACAGACAAGCAAGTCATTTTTCCACTCTTGAGTGGCCTCTTAGTGAGTTAATCATTTTGTGGAAATACAAATAAATCTAACACAAAATATCAGAATTTTTTCCTTCTTAATAGAATTTAAATTCTTTGATTTAAAACATCATAATTTATTCCTTGTTAGATTTTTCAAATAATATATTCAAATGTCCACGTTAAATGTCAAATTAAGAGACAATGATTTTTATGAGTAATTTTTTATCACCAAAAGTTAATTGCCTCACGTACATTTCTCCACTGAGTTAGTGATATTATGACAATATTAATGCCATAGATTTTCAAGCTAAAGCAGATCTATTTTTCAAATGGAAAATTAATTCTAAAAAAATGAAAGTACTAATTTAAATCATTAATGGCAATTTCCTCTTCGCAAACTGCCTTGAACTTTTCCAGTTCTGCCCTAACAGTCCAGGAGAAGGAAAATACAAACTTTCTGGCATGGAAATAACATAAGAGGGAGCTGCAAGTTTCTTGGCAAAGACATTGACAACTTTTCAGGATAATCACAAAAGGGATAGGATAACTCTAAAAATGAACATAATGCTAGTCTGAGCCAGTTAAGTGCTCACTTTCATAGCTTCTGGTAGAAAGAGCATTCACGGAATTAAATATTAAATATGTTCTCCGAAGTTCTGAGATAGTAGGATAACTGTCTGTACTTATAAGAAAGGAGCGATGCCATGGGTGATTTTCCTAAACATAGCAGAGAATCAGGAAAACAGCCAAGCATTTGCTGAGACGGAGGCACATAAAACATGAATCTGAGAATCCCAAGGGTAGAAGGGAGAAATGTGGAGGGTTATCATCATAAATCATGTTAGGAACTAGGGCAAGAAACTCATGGTGACCTCTGGACACTAAAATGCAGCTGGTCATAATTAAGCTTCAGGCTTTGCTCTTCCTGGGCCAGTTCATTGGCATCGTCTACTGACAGGCCTCGTACCAGTCTACAGAAGCGATTGCCTGGAACAAGCCTCTTGATGTTATTGACACTTACGAACCAACTCTGGTACTAGATGCAAAAAGCATGTCACAAGAGGGATGGGTGGGATCGGGGGGAAGGGACATCGCAGGAATCATGCCACTTTCCAGCCCCACCACCCTCTGGTGCCACGTCCACCCTTGATCACTATTACCAACCCAGTATCCCTCTAGCCCTTCAGGGGAGGGTGTCAGGGATCACAAGGAAACACATGGGACCCACACATTTCGAGATGCCTCACCTCCTGCTCGAAAGTCAGGTGAAGAAGGATTCTTGAGCCAAACATGAAAGATTTTTTGAGAGCTAAGCTGACAGGAGAATTTCCCGTAAAAAGATGAAAGCCCTGGCTTTAACAGAGCCCCTTTTCATTTTTACCTTTAAAAAGCTTTTCCTTTCATGTTACCCTGAGGTTATTCACCGCTACGACAACAATCTCCAAAGACGTTTTCTCCATTATAGAAGAGGAAAAGGTTGGCGTTGGGATTTGGTCAGGAAATGAAGCGTTGAAGACAAACAAGATGTTCTAATATAGAGCAAACCTGATGAGTCATTTTCTAAGTGAGCAGCCGCTTCCAGATACAATTAATAGTATCTTCCTAGTTATTACTATTATTATTATTATTGTTATTTTTTTCTTTCTGAGACAGACTTTCACTCTTGTCATCCAGGCTGGAGTGCAATGGCGGGATCTCGCCTCACTGCCACCTCTGCCTCCTACATTCAAGCGATTCTCCTGCCTCAGCCTCCTGAGTAACTGGGACTACAGTTGCCTGCCACCACACCTGGCTAATTTTTGTATTTTTAGTAGAGACAAGGTTTCACTACATTGACCAGGCTGGTCTCCAACTCCCGACCTCAGGTGATCTGCCCACCTCGGCCTCCCAAAGTGCTGGGATTACAGGTGTGAGCCACTGCGCCCGGCCTCTTCCAAGTTATTCTGTCATTTGGCACTGATCCGTCTTTCAAAGACATTCAATTAATCACCAGAGATGCAACACCATAAGGGAGCAGAATATTTCAATATATTACCTGATATATTTTCTTTCGTCATTACCCTTTTGTACCCTGTAGCTTTCTACCTTAAAGGCTCCACCTACAGGCAGAGGCTCATTGCCTTAGAGAAGGAGAGACTTAAAAAAAATCCCAGGCAAACAGAGGGTCAAGTAACCAGACTTGGAATTGCAGAGATGTTGGTGAATCTACAGCAGCCACAATGGTCCAGGATAGAATCTACTCCATGGAAGCTTGGAAGTGGGAAGAGCCGAGGATGACCTAGAGCCCATAAGAAGATAAGTCTGAAGCAGCTGGAGGAAGGTGGATACCCACAGGATGTGTGATGGCGTCTGGATGAGAGCAGCTGGGTGAGAAGCAGCACCACTGCCTTCCTTAGACCCACCAGGACCAGTTCTTTCGGTAGTGATGGAGATGGGGAGGGGGAAATAAAAACCCCCACATCTCTTTGATTAGGTGAAAGTAAAGCAACCAATGGAATGCCCTAATTCTTTCTGGGATCTCCTACAGCACACAAAAAACCTGATTTCCAACACTGGGTAGCAGCAATACTGTAGGTATGGCCCCACGGAGTGTCTATGCACAGAGTCCTGTGGTCGCTGGGGACCCAAGGGGTGCAGTAAATACCTCATGAAGGGCAAGGAGGAGGTCAAAGAGACTTTCTGAGAATAACAGTATTTCCAAAGGTTGCTGGCTCAAAAAATGAAAATATGTAAGCCAGATGTTTAGCATCCTGGGTAAGATATTAACAAGCTTCAACATCAGATGTAAAGGGAAGGAAAAGAAAATTGATTCCACAACATCCCCAGTTTCACTTCAGTAGAGGCCAATAAGACAGAAGCCAACAGGAAATTAGACTTCCCTTCTTCAGGCAGAACAGTGGTGAGGCCCTATGGCCTGATCATCCCCAGGAAAAGGATGAAAGGATAAGAAGAGGGAAAGAACCCGAATGGGAAAGAGTATTTCTCAAAGGGGTCGAAGTTTTAATTTATAAGATTAAAAGAATGAGGGTTAAAATGTAAACAAAGCCACCAAAATATAGAAAACACAGATTTGGAATTCTAAATCCATGTGCTCCATTCATGGAGGAGGTGGAAACTTGCTGAGCTCTCGGACCACTCAGCCAGTTCACAGACATAAAAGGAGACCCAGCGGAGAGGGAGTGGGAGAGTGGGAGATCACCGCCCTGGAGAGGGCAGCTGTCCCATTGGGGGGCCCCACCTCCACTTTTTCGAGTGCTCTTCCTCCACCTCAAGCCTGGTGGAAGCCAGGGGATGACTCAGAGATGGGGACACAGAGGGCTCTCCTCCCAGCCTGAAGAGCTAAAGCAGGCTGTGTCAGGAGGAATGTGAATACAGTGGGTGGACCTGTACTCCAGGGCTGCGGGAAAGACTGGGGTTCCCCAAGGACCAGATGTGGGCAGGTGGAGAGACAGAAAGAGAGAGAGACAGAGGAAGAAGAGAGACAGAGAGTGCCCGCCACCACACCCGGCTAATTTTTTGTATTTTTAGTAGAGACGGGGTTTCACCGTGTTAGCCAGGATGGTCTCGATCTCCTGACATCGTGATCCGTCGGCCTCGGCCTCCCAAAGGGCTGGGATTACAGGCGTGAGCCACCACTCCCGGCTGGGAGAAGTCTTAGGGCTTAGACATGAGGGCCACCTGGAGGGTGGCAGGACCCTGGAAACAAGAAGCCAAAGTCAAGTCTTCAGGGCAGCAGGAGAGATCAGAAGGGGCCATGCAACCAGGCTGAATAGAGAGGCATCATATTGGGAGGCAGGAGAGATGCAGAAAAGAGCTTTCCATAGGTGCAAATATACTAAGAGTTCATGAAAGCCCCCGGTGCTGAGGAATCAGCTGGAACCCTTGGCCAGGCTCCAAGTACCCGAGCCAAAAGCTCTGTTTCCTGGCCCCATTCCCCTCCTTCCTACACCCTTTCAAGCTTCCTCAAACTTCTTCAGAGCTTGGCCTGAGAGAGAGAAGGAGGTGAACAGAGAGAGAGGAGAGAGGCAGAGAGAGAGAGAGAAGCAGAGACTCTAATTAAACCTCTTCCTCAATGTCAATGTCAGGCAGAGAAGAACCTGTGGCTTGAAATGAGCAAGAAATACAAATTGTGGAATTGATTATTAACTTGCCTGAATACCAGGATTAGTAAATTTAGACTTTGTTCACTACTTCAACTGCCCACAGGACTGAGTAAAACAAAAATCACAGACCCTGCTGAAACTGCAGGAATGATTTAACTCCTGCACACGATTTAATTGGGCAACTGGAAAAGGAAATACAACCTTTTGTTCTGATGTTATTAAAGATGTGCTTGCTCAGCATCATTATTGTATTAAGTTTTCTGCTGAAGAAGATTAAGAAGAGAATAAGAATAGAATAAGAGTAAAATAAAAGAGAAATACAATACAATAAAAATATAAAAGAAAAGAATAGAAAAAAGAGTAAGAAAAGGAAAAGAGGGATGTAAGTAATGCAGATTCAGGTGTAGGCACAAACTAAGTTCCATCTAGAGACTACTGAAATACTGCACTCACTTTGATAACCCAGAAAACACAGGACAAGATCTGAACGAGATCTGGATCTGGGTTGTGCTTCCTCGATCACTAACCCTAGTAACCATACTTATTAGCTAAAACCTCTGCCTCTAGCTTTTCATTTGGAACATACATTTAATATACAGCCCTACATAAGTTCAGCCAATATGCAGCTCAACAACATATTAACTAGGCAAGTTGTATTTCAGAATCTGTGTGAGAAGCGGCATGCACGCAGCCCCCCAGCATTCGCTGGTGCTGGGGCTTGTGTGTGACAACATCAGGGAGCTCTTCCAAATGCTGGTCACTCGGTACCCATATGGAGGCATTCTTCCTCTAGATTGCCAAGCTTTCTTACCAGAGGAAGATTTAGGCTGTGTCCACTTAGGGCCAAAATAATGAATCAGTTCAGTCGTTACGTGTGCACCATTTATACTGGGGTTTGACAGAATTTTAAACTTTTTACTCGATTGCCTTGATATCATGGAGTTATTGCTATTTATCAGTCTATATTTACACAGAAGGCCTGACGTGGCTACACGCAGGCCCTGTGGTCTGATACCATGTAAGGCACCCACAGCATCCCTCACCAGCTGAGATCGAATTTATTCACACACATGCATCTCCCCTCCAAATGGAACTTATTCTGACTTTAGATCTCCTATTAGGACTAATGCCATTAACTAATTGTCCAATAATTTCAGCAAAATTCAAAGTATACAACGGAAGTATTACCTGGCCCCACTACAGGAGTTGTGGGAACCTCACTGGCAATCAGATTTTTCCTGTCTATCTTCTCTTGCTCTTCACTTCCCAGGAAAGCAGGCAGATCCACTAACTTCATAATTCTAGAGCAAAGTGGGGCCTTACACACAAGCCTACGCTTGCCCTTGGAGTTTATTTTGACTTCTGCATAGGTGGCTGCCACTGCAGTTGTCAGAATCTGAAATTCGGGAGATGCCCCTTGACAGGCAGGGACACCATCTGATGGCAGTGTGACAAGGTGCATTGTTAATACAGGAAGGGCTTTCTAATCGAGAGTGGATACCCATGCAGAAATTTTCGGATGTTCCCAAGGCCACTACAAAGAAACATGAAATAAAAAGATATACCCCATGAAACTACAATTTTGGAAAAGTAAAAATAATTACAGCAAGTTTGTATCTGGGATTTGTTCATTTTAAATAAAATTTAAAAACAAAAACAAAGCAAAAGAGAACAAGGAGGGGAGAGGGACAGTAAATGGGTAAAAAGAAGGAAAAGATGGAGGAGAAACACCAAGAGCTGTCAAAGCCCACAGTCGCCTTAAAACAGAATGTGCCCATCCCCCGACCCCCTTCTATGCCCCCCACCCCCTTCTATGCCAGCGCCCAGTACCTCACTCCCTATCTGCGCTGCCTCCCAGCCAGGGGCCTTGACAAGCCCACACTCTCCAGGAAGGGTATGAGCACAGCCCCTACTGCAGGAGAGGATGGAGACAAGCTCTGTTCTTCTTGCTTTTATGTGAGTCTGATACTCATAACACTCATCTCCTTTCTGAGCATTGCAGGCTTTAAGGGCCCTCTGGCTGGCTCCTTAACCCAGCTTCTGAAATCCCCCGGAGCTGCCTGACTTCCCACTCTGGACCCTAAGTAAACATTTACAGAAGCAGTGGATGCCGCTTATTTCTTACTCCACAACTATCTATCCATTCTTTTGCCAACCAAATTATTATGTGCCAATCACATTGAGGCAAAGCAAAAATGAACGCACTTTAAAAACATTAAAATGTGCTCAGATTGCAAATGTATACAGCTATTATACCCAGCAGGAAAAAAGCCAATTAATTTACGTATTTAAGAAAATTTTCTTACTTGAGGACAAAAATTAAAAAGGGGAAGGAAACTCATGTTGAATTTCACTTAGAAAAGTCAAAGTGAAAATAATCAGAATATCTTCAGCTACCCAAGGATTTACTGTAACTAGAAAAAAGCGTCGTTTCCATGCTGCCTCAGCTTTCCAAATCTATCATTCTAATCCATTTTTAAAAAAGAATAAAATCTGAAAAATAAAGTACATCTCCAGGCCTCTCATATTGCAAATGACGTGTCCAATCATACTTCTACAAGGAAAAAATTAATGGCAAAGGGGGCCAAGAGTTAACTGCTGGAATGGTTAACTAGAAAAGGCCCAGTCGAAATTAATCCCCATGACTTCATGTGAATTTCATAGCCATAGCTTAATCCTACATGTCAGTACAACAGGAACTGCTTAGCTCTGCTAATCAGATTCTAGAATTTTTCTTTTCTTTTTTTTTTTTTTTTTTGTAAGCATCTTAGTTTCGCAAAGGCAGCTGGCTGTGATGGTATTGGTCACTCTGCTGAAGAATATACATGGGACCTAAAATAGCTCTGGGTCCTTTTCAACTGTGGCAGTTTCATCAATGGCATCCGTTACAAGATCCTGGTAGTAATATTGATATATCAAAGTACCAATTAAACCATCTGCACAAGGGTATCCATCCACCTGTGTCTGATACCATGTAAGGCATTCTTTCACATCTGGCACAAAGAAGGAAAAAAGGCACAATTCTACAAGATAGGATTTTGAAAGAACTTCTGTTTGAAGAGTGAAAAGAATAGATGTGAGGGAGGAGCCAAGATGGCCGAATAGGAACAGCTCCGGTCTACAGCTCCCAGCGTGAGCGACGCAGAAGACGGGTGATTTCTGCATTTCCATCTGAGGTACAGGGTGCATCTCACTAGGGAGCGCCAGACAGTGGGCGCAGGTCAGTGGGTGCGCGCACCATGCGCGAGCCGAAGCAGGGCGAGGCATTGCCTCACCTGGGAAGCGCAAGGGGTCAGGGAGTTCCCTTTCCGACTCAAAGAAAGGGGTGACGGATGCACCTGGAAAATCGGGTCACTCCCACCCGAATATTGCGCTTTTCAGACCGGCTTAAAAAACGGCGCACCACGAGACTATATCCCACACCTGGCTCGGAGGGTCCTACGCCCACGGAGTCTCGCTGATTGCTAGCACAGCAGTCTCAGATCAAACTGCAAGGCGGCAGCGAGGCTGGGGGAGGGGCGCCCGCCATAGCCCAGGCTTGCTGAGGTAAACAAAGCAGCTGGGAAGCTCGAACTGGGTGGAGCCCACCACAGCTCAAGGAGGCCTGCCTGCCTCTGTAGGCTCCACCTCTGGGGGCAGGGCACAGACAAACAAAAAGACAGCAGTAACCTCTGCAGACTTAAATGTCCCTGTCTGACAGCTTTGAAGAGAGCAGTGGTTCTCCCAGCACGCAGCTGGAGATCTGAGAATGGGCAGACTGCCTCCTCAAGTGGGTCCCTGACCCCTGACCCCCGAGCAGCCTAACTGGGAGGCACCCCCCAGCAGGGGCACACTGACACCTCACACGGCAGGGTACTCCAACATACCTGCAGCTGAGGGTCCTGTCTGTTAGAAGGAAAACTAACAAACAGAAAGGACATCCACACCAAAAACCCATCTGTACATCACCATCATCAAAGACCAAAAGTAGATAAAACCACAAAGATGGGGAAAAAACAGAACAGAAAAACTGGAAACTCTAAAACGCAGAGCGTCTCTCCTCCTCCAAAGGAACGCAGTTCCTCACCAGCAACAGAACAAAGCTGGATGGAGAATGACTTTGACGAGCTGAGAGAAGGCTTCAGACGATCAAATTACTCTGAGCTACGGGAGGACATTCAAACCAAAGGCAAAGAAGTCGAAAACTTTGAAAAAAATTTAGAAGAATGTATAACTAGAATAACCAATACAGAGAAGTGCTTAAAGGAGCTGATGGAGCTGAAAACCAAGGCTCGAGAACTACGTGAAGAATGCAGAAGCCTCAGGAGCCGATGCGATCAACTGGAAGAAAGGGTATCAGCAATGGAAGATGAAATGAATGAAATGAAGCGAGAAGGGAAGTTTAGAGAAAAAAGAATAAAAAGAAATGAGCAAAGCCTCCAAGAAATATGGGACTATGTGAAAAGACCAAATCTACGTCTGATTGGTGTACCTGAAAGTGATGCGGAGAATGGAACCAAGTTGGAAAACACTCTGCAGCATATTATCCAGGAGAACTTCCCCAATCTAGCAAGGCAGGCCAAGGTTCAGATTCAGGAAATACAGAGAACGCCACAAAGATACTCCTCGAGAAGAGCAACTCCAAGACACATAATTGTCAGATTCACCAAAGTTGAAATGAAGGAAAAAGTGTTAAGGGCAGCCAGAGAGAAAGGTCGGGTTACCCACAAAGGGAAGCCCATCAGACTAACAGCAGATCTCTCAGCAGAAACCCTACAAGCCAGAAGAGAGTGGGGGCCAATATTCAACATTCTTAAAGAAAAGAATTTTCAACCCAGAATTTCATATCCAGCCAAACTAAGCTTCATAAGTGAAGGAGAAATAAAATACTTTACAGACAAGCAAATGCTGACCGATTTTGTCACCACCAGGCCTGCCCTAAAAGAGCTCCTGAAGGAAGTGCTAAACATGGAAAGGAACAACCGGTACCAGCCGCTGCAAAATCATGCCAAAATGTAAAGACCATCGAGACTAGGAAGAAACTGCATCAACTAACGAGCAAAATCACCAGCTAACATCATAATGACAGGATCAAATTCACACATAACAATATTAACTTTAAATATAAATGGACTAAATTCTCCAATTAAAAGACACAGACTGGCAAATTGGATAAAGAGTCAAGATCCATCAGTGTGCTGTATTCAGGAAACCCATCTCACGTGCAGAGACACACATAGGCTCAAAATAAAAGGATGGAGGAAGATCTACCAAGCAAATGGAAAACAAAAAAAGGTAGGGGTTGCAATCCTAGTCTCTGATAAAACAGACTTTAAACCAACAAAGATCAAAAGAGACAAAGAAGGCCATTACATAATGGTAAAGGGATCAATTCAACAAGAAGAGCTAACTATCCTAAATATATATGCACCCAATACGGGAGCACCCAGATTCATAAAGCAAGTCCTGAGTGACCTACAAAGAGACTTAGACTCCCACACATTAATAATGGGAGACTTTAACACCCCACTGTCAACATTAGACAGATCAATGAGACAGAAAGTCAACAAGGATACCCAGGAACTGAACTCAGCTCTGCACCAAGTGGACCTAATAGACATCTACAGAACTCTCCACCCCAAATCAACAGAATATACATTTTTTTCAGCACCACACCACACCTATTCCAAAATTGACCACATAGTTGGAAGTAAAGCTCTCCTCAGCAAATGTAAAAGAACAGAAATTATAACAAACTATCTCTCAGACCACAGTGCAATCAAACTAGAACTCAGGATTAAGAATCCCACTCAAAGCCACTCAACTACATGGAAACTGAACAACCTGCTCCTGAATGACTACTGGGTACATAACGAAATGAAGGCAGAAATAAAGATGTTCTTTGAAACCAACGAGAACAAACACACAACATACCAGAATCTCTGGGACGCATTCAAAGCAGTGTGTAGAGGGAAATTTATAGCACTAAATGCCCACAAGAGAAAGCAGGAAAGATCCAAAATTGACACCCTAACATCACAATTAAAAGAACTAGAAAAGCAAGAGCAAACACATTCAAAAGCTAGCAGAAGGCAAGAAATAACTAAAATCAGAGCAGAACTGAAGGAAATAGAGACACAAAAAACCCTTCAAAAAATCAATGAATCCAGGAGCTGGTTTTTTGAAAGGATCAACAAAATTGATAGACTGCTAGCAAGACTAATAAAGAAAAAAAGAGAGAAGAATCAAATAGACACAATAAAAAATGATAAAGGGGATATCACCACCGATCCCAAAGAAATACAAACTACCATCAGAGAATACTACAAACACCTCTACGCAAATAAACTAGAAAATCTAGAAGAAATGGATAAATTCCTCGACACATACACTCTCCCAAGACTAAACCAGGAAGAAGTTGAATCTCTGAATAGACAAATAACAGGAGCTGAAATTGTGGCAATAATCAATAGTTTACCAACCAAAAAGAGTCCAGGACCAGATGGATTCACAGCCGAATTCTACCAGAGGTACAAGGAAGAATTGGTACCATTCCTTCTGAAACTATTCCAATCAATAGAAAAAGAGGGAATCCTCCCTAACTCATTTTATGAGGCCAGCATCATTCTGATACCAAAGCTGGGCAGAGACACAACCAAAAAAGAGAATTTTAGACCAATATCCTTGATGAACATTGATGCAAAAATCCTCAATAAAATACTGGCAAACCGAATCCAGCAGCACATCAAAAAGCTTATCCACCATGATCAAGTGGGCTTCATCCCTGGGATGCAAGGCTGGTTCAATATATGCAAATCAATAAATGTAATCCAGCATATAAACAGCCAAAGACAAAAACCACATGATTATCTCAATAGATGCAGAAAAAGCCTTTGACAAAATTCAACAACCCTTCATGCTAAAAACTCTCAATAAATTAGGTATTGATGGGACGTATTTCAAAATAATAAGAGCTATCTATGACAAACCCACAGCCAATATCATACTGAATGGGCAAAAACTGGAAGCATTCCCTTTGAAAACTGGCACAAGACAGGGATGCCCTTTCTCACCACTCCTATTCAACATAGTGTTGGAAGTTCTGGCCAGGGCAATTAGGCAGGAGAAGGAAATAAAGGGTATTCAATTAGGAAAAGAGGAAGTCAAATTGTCCCTGTTTGCAGACGACATGATTGTATATCTAGAAAACCCCATTGTCTCAGCCCAAAATCTCCTTAAGCTGATAAGCAACTTCAGCAAAGTCTCAGGATA